>NW_027446022.1:0-104230 GCF_038048845.1 Mixophyes fleayi
TTGAATCATGAATCATGAATTGAATCATGAATCATGAATCATGAATTGAATCATGAATCATGAATCATGAATTGAATCATGAATCATGAATCGAATCCTGAATCATGAATCATGAATTGAATCATGAATCATGAATTGAATCATAAATTGAATCATAAATAATAAATCATGAATTGAATCATGAATCATGAATCGAATCCTGAATCATGAATCATGAATTGAATCATGAATCATGAATTGAATCATAAATTGAATCATAAATAATAAATCATGAATTGAATCATGAATCATGAATCGAATCATGAATCATGAATTGAATCATGAATTTAATCATAAATCATGAATCATGAATTGAATCATGAATCATGAATCGAATCATGAATCATGAATTGAATCATAAATCATGAATCATGAATCATTAATCATAAATCATGAATCAAATCATAAATCATGAATTGAATCATGAATCATGAATTGAATCATGAATCATGAATCATGAATTGAATCATGAATCATGAATCATGAATTGAATCATGAATCATGAATCGAATCCTGAATCATGAATCATGAATTGAATCATGAATAATGAATTGAATCATAAATTGAATCATAAATAATAAATCATGATTGAATCATGAATCATGAATCAAATCATGAATCATGAATCATGAATTGAATCATAAATTAAATCATAAATCATAAATCATGAATTAAATAATGAATCATGAATCAAGAATTGAATCATGAATCATGAATTGAATCATGAATCATTAATTGAATCATAAATTGAATCATAAATCATAAATCATGAATTGAATCATGAATCATGAATCGAATCATGAATCATGAATTGAATCATGAATCATGAATCATGAATCGAATCATGAATCATGAATCATGAATCGAATCATGAATCATGAATTGAATCATGAATCATGAATTGAATCATGAATCATGAATTGAATCATGAATCATGAATCATAAATCATGAATCAAATCATAAATTATGAATCATGAATCATGAATCGAATCATGAATCATGAATCGAATCATGAATCATGAATCATGAATCGAATCATGAATCTCGAATCATGAATTGAATCATGAATAATGAATTGAATCATGAATAATGAATTGAATCATGAATTGAATCATAAATCATGAATCATGAATTGAATCATGAATCATGAATTATGAATCTAATCATGAATCATGAATTGAATCATGAATCATAAATCATGAATCGAATCATGAATCATGAATTATGAATCGAATCATGAATCATGAATTGAATCCAGAATCATGAATCATGAATTGAATCATGAATCATGAATCATGAATCATGAATCGAATCATGAATCATGAATTGAATCATGAATCATGAGTCATGAATCGAATCATAAATCATGAATTGAATCATGAATTATGAATTATGAATCATGAATCGAATCATGAATCATGAATTGAATCATGAATCATAAATCTTGATTCATGAATTGAATCATAAATCATGAATCAAATTATGAATCATGAATTGATTAATGAATCATGAATCGAATCATGAATCATGAATCATGAATCGATTCATGAATCATGAATCGATTCATGAATCATGAATCATGAATCGAATCATGAATCATGAAATGAATCATGAATTGAATCATGAATCATGAAATGAATCATGAATTGAATCATGAATTGAATCATAAATCATGAATCATGAATTGAATCATGAATCATGAATCGAATCATAATTCATGAATTGAATCATGAATCATGAATCATGAATCATGAATCATGAATCGAATCATGAATCATGAATTGAATCATGAATCATGAATTGAATCATGAATCATGAATAATGAATCATGAATCATGAATCATGAATCGATTCATGAATCATGAATCATGAATCGAATCATGAATCATGAAATGAATCATGAATTGAATCATGAATTTAATCATGAATTTAATCATAAATCATGAATCATGAATTGAATCATGAATCATGAATCGAATCATGAATCATGAATTGAATCATAAATCATGAATTATGAATCATTAATCATAAATCATGAATCAAATCATAAATCATGAATTGAATCATGAATCATGAATTGAATCATGAATCATGAATCATGAATTGAATCATGAATCATGAATCATGAATTGAATCATGAATCATGAATCAAATCCTGAATCATGAATCATGAATCGAATCATGAATCATGAAATGAATCATGAATTGAATCATGAATTTAATCATGAATTTAATCATAAATCATGAATCATGAATTGAATCATGAATCATGAATCGAATCATGAATCATGAATTGAATCATAAATCATGAATCATGAATCAGTAATCATAAATCATGAATCGAATCATAAATCATGAATTGAATCATGAATCATGAATTGAATCATGAATCATGAATCATGAATTGAATCATGAATCATGAATCATGAATTGAATCATGAATCGAATCCTGAATCATGAATCATGAATTGAATCATGAATAATGAATTGAATCATAAATTGAATCATAAATAATAAATCATGAATTGAATCATGAATCATGAATCAAATCATGAATCATGAATTGAATCATAAATTAAATCATAAATCATAAATCATGAATTAAATAATGAATCATGAATCATGAATTGAATCATGAATCATGAATCGAATCATGAATCATGAATTGAATCATGAATCATGAATTGAATCATAAATTGAATCATAAATCATAAATCATGAATTGAATCATGAATCATGAATCGAATCATGAATCATGAATTGAATCATGAATCATGAATCGAATCATGAATCATGAATCATGAATCGAATCATGAATCATGAATTGAATCATGAATCATGAATTGAATCATGAATCATGAATTGAATCATGAATCATGAATCATAAATCATGAATCGAATCATAAATTATGAATTATGAATCATGAATCGAATCATGAATCATGAATCGAATCATGAATCATGAATCGAATCATGAATCATGAATCATGAATCGAATCATGAATCTCGAATCATGAATTGAATCATGAATAATGAATTGAATCATGAATAATGAATTGAATCATGAATTGAATCATAAATCATGAATCATGAATTGAATCATGAATCATGAATTATGAATCTAATCATGAATCATGAATTGAATCATGAATCATAAATCATGAATCGAATCATGAATCATGAATTATGAATCGAATCATGAATCATGAATTGAATCATGAATCATGAATCATGAATTGAATCATGAATCATGAATCATGAATCATGAATCGAATCATGAATCATGAATTGAATCATGAATCATGAATCATGAATCGAATCATGAATCATGAATCATGAATTGAATCATGAATTGAATCATAAATTGAATCATAAATCATAAATCATGAATTGAATCATGAATTATGAATCATGAATTATGAATCATGAATTATGAATCATGAATCGAACCATGAATCATTAATTGAATCATGAATCATAAATCTTGATTCATGAATTGAATCATAAATCATGAATCAAATTATGAATCATGAATTGATTAATGAATCATGAATCGAATTATGAATCATGAATCATGAATCATGAAATGAATCATGAATCGATTCATGAATCATGAATCATGAATCGAATCATGAATCATGAAATGAATCATGAATTGAATCATGAATTGAATCATAAATCATGAATCATGAATTGAATCATGAATCATGAATCGAATCATAATTCATGAATTGAATCATGAATCATGAATTGAATCATGAATCATGAATCGAATCCTGAATCATGAATCATGAATTGAATCATAAATTGAATCATAAATAATAAATCATGAATTGAATCATGAATCATGAATCGAATCATGAAGCATGAATCATGAATCGAATCATGAATCTCGAATCATGAATTGAATCTCGAATCATGAATTGAATCATGAATAATGAATTGAATCATGAATAATGAATTGAATCATGAATTGAATCATAAATCATGAATCATGAATTGAATCATGAATCATGAATTATGAATGTAATCATGAATCATGAATTGAATCATGATTCATAAATCATGAATCGAATCATGAATCATGAATTATGAATCGAATCATGAATCATGAATTGAATCATGAATCATGAATCATGAATTGAATCATGAATCATGAATCATGAATCATGAATCGAATCATGAATCATGAATTGAATCATGAATCATGAATCGAATCATGAATCATGAATCATGAATTGAATCATGAATTGAATCATAAATTGAATCATAAATCATAAATCATGAATTGAATCATGAATTATGAATCATGAATCATAAATCATGAATCAAATTATGAATCATGAATTGATTAATGAATCATGAATCGAATCATGAATCATGAATCATGAATCGATTCATGAATCATGAATCATGAATCGAATCATGAATCATGAAATTAATCATGAATTGAATCATGAATTGAATCATAAATCATGAATCATGAATTGAATCATGAATCATGAATCGAATCATAATTCATGAATTGAATCATGAATCATGAATCATGAATCATGAATCATGAATCGAATCATGAATCATGAATTGAATCATGAATCATGAATTGAATCATGAATCATGAATAATGAATCATGAATCATGAATCATAAATCGATTCATGAATCATGAATCATGAATCGAATCATGAATCATGAAATGAATCATGAATTGAATCATGAATTTAATCATGAATTTAATCATAAATCATGAATCATGAATTGAATCATGAATCATGAATCGAATCATGAATCATGAATTGAATCATAAATCATGAATCATGAATCATGAATCATGAATCATGAATCGAATCATAAATCATGAATTGAATCATGAATCATGAATTGAATCATGAATCATGAATCATGAATTGAATCATGAATCATGAATCATGAATTGAATCATGAATCATGAATCGAATCCTGAATCATAAATCATGAATTGAATCATGAATAATGAATTGAATCATAAATTGAATCATAAATAATAAATCTTGAATTGAATCATGAATCATGAATCAAATCATGAATCATGAATCATGAATTGAATCATAAATTAAATCATAAATCATAAATCATGAATTAAATAATGAATCATGAATCATGAATTGAATCATGAATCATGAATCGAATCATGAATCATGAATTGAATCATGAATCATGAATTGAATCATAAATTGAATCATAAATCATAAATCATGAATTGAATCATGAATCATGAATCGAATCATGAATCATGAATTGAATCATGAATCATGAATCATGAATCGAATCATGAATCATGAATCATGAATCGAATCATGAATCATGAATTGAATCATGAATCATGAATTGAATCATGAATCATGAATCATAAATCATGAATCGAATCATAAATTATGAATCATGAATCATGAATCGAATCATGAATCATGAATCGAATCATGAATCATGAATCATGAATCGAATCATGAATCTCGAATCATGAATTGAATCGTGAATAATGAATTGAATCATGAATTGAATCATAAATCATGAATCACATATTGAATCATGAATCATAAATCATGAATCGAATCATGAATCATGAATTATGAATCTAATCATGAATCATGAATTGAATCATGAATCATAAATCATGAATCGAATCATGAATCATGAATTATGAATCGAATCATGAATCATGAATTAAATCATGAATCATGAATCATGAATTGAATCATGAATCATGTATCATGAATCATGAATCATGAATCGAATCATGAATCATGAATTGAATCATGAATCATGAATCATGAATCGAATCATGAATCATGAATCATGAATTGAATCAAGAATTGAATCATAAATTGAATCATAAATCATAAATCATGAATTGAATCATGAATTATGAATCATGAATTATGAATCATGAATCGAATCATGAATCATTAATTGAATCATGAATCATAAATCTTGATTCATGAATTGAATCATAAATCATGAATCAAATTATGAATCATGAATTGATTAATGAATCATGAATCGAATCATAAATCATGAATCATGAATCGATTCATGAATCATGAATCGATTCATGAATCATGAATCGATTCATGAATCATGAATCATGAAATGAATCATGAATTGAATCATGAATTGAATCATAAATCATGAATCATGAATTGAATCATGAATCATGAATCGAATCATAATTCATGAATTGAATCATGAATCATGAATCATGAATCATGAATCGAATCATGAATCATGAATTGAATCATGAATCATGAATTGAATCATGAATCATGAATCGAATCCTGAATCATGAATCATGAATTGAATCATAAATTGAATCATAAATAATAAATCATGAATTGAATCATGAATCATGAATCGAATCAAGAATCATGAATTGAATCATAAATTGAATCATAAATCATAAATCATGAATTAAATAATGAATTATGAATCATGAATTGAATCATTAGTCATGAATCGAATCATGAATCATGAATTGAATCATGAATCATGAATTGAATCATAAATTGAATCATACATCATAAATCATGAATTGAATCATGAATCATGAATCGAATCATGAATCATGAATTGAATCATAAATTATGAATCATGAATCATGAATCGAATCATAAATCATGAATCGAATCATGAAGCATGAATCATGAATCGAATCATGAATCTCGAATCATGAATTGAATCATGAATCATGAATTGAATCATGAATTGAATTATAAATCATGAATCATGAATCATAAATCGAATGATGAATCATGAATTGAATCATGAATCATAAATCATGAATCGAATCATGAATCATGAATTATGAATCGAATCATGAATCATGAATTGAATCATGAATCATGAATCATGAATTGAATCATGAATCATGAATCATGAATCATGAATCGAATCATGAATCATGAATTGAATCATGAATCATGAATCATGAATTGAATCATGAATCATGAATCGAATCATGAATCATGAATTGAATCATGAATCATGAATCATGAATTGAATCATGAATCATGAATCATGAATTGAATCATGAATCATGATTCGAATCATGAATTAAATAATAAATCATGAATCATGAATTGAATCATGAATCATGAATCGAATCATGAATCATGTATTGAATCATAAATTGAATCATAAATCATAAATCATAAATTGAATCATGAATCATGAATCGAATCATGAATCATGAATTGAATCATGAATCATGAATCGAATCATGAATCATGAATTGAATCATGAATCATGAATCATGAATTAAATCATGAATCATGAATCATGAATCGAATCATGAATCATGAATTGAATCATGAATTATGAATCATGAAGCATGAATTGAATAATGAATAATGAATCGAATCATGAATCATGAATCATGAATCATGAATTAAATCATGAATCATGAATTGAATCATGAATCATGAATCATGAATTGAATCATGAATCATGAATCAAATCATGAAACATGAATTGAATCATGAATCATGAATTGAATCATGAATCATGAATTGCATCATGAATCATGAATCAAATCATGAATCATTAATCATGAATCAAATCATGAATCATGAAATGAATAATAAATCATGAAATGAATGATGAATTGAATCATGAATCATGAATCATGAATTAAATCATGAATCATGAATTGAATCATGAATCATGAATTGAATGAAGAATCATGAAATGAATCATGAATTGAATCATGAATCGTGAATCATGAATTGAATCATTAATCATGAAATAAATCATGAATTGAATCATGAATCATGAAATGAATCATGAATTGAATCATGAATCATGAATCAAATCATGAATCATGAATTAAATCATTAATCATGAATTGAATCATGAATCATGAATCGAATCATGAATCATGAATCATGAATTGAATCATGAATCATGAATTGAATCATGAATCATGAATCATGAATTGAATCATAAATCATGAATCATCAATTGAATCATAAATCATGAATAATGAATCATGAATTGTATCATGAATCATGACTCATGAATCGAATCATGAATCATAATTTGAATCATGAATCATGAATCATGAATTGAATCATGAATCATGAATTGAATCATGAATCATGAATCGAATCATAATTCATGAATCATGAATTGAATCATGAATCATGAATTGAATCATGAATCATGAATTGAATCATAAATTGAATCATAAATCATAAATCATGAATTGAATCATAAATCGTGAATCATGAATTAAGAATCATGAATCGAATCATGAATCATGAATCATGAATTGAATCATGAATCATGAATTGAATCATGAATCATGAATTAAGAATCATGAATCGAATCATGAATCATGAATCGATTCATGAATCATGAATCATGAATCAAATCATGAATCATGAATCATAATTTGAATCATGAATCATGAATCGAATCATGAATCATGAATTGAATCATAAATCATGAATCATGAATCATGAATCATGAATCGAATCATGAATCATGAATTGAATCATGAATCATGAATTGAATCATGAATCATGAATCATGAATTGAATCATGAATCATGAATCATGAATTGAATCATGAATCATGAATCAAATCCTGAATCATGAATCATGAATTGAATCATGAATCATGAATTGAATCATAAATTGAATCATAAATAATAAATTATGAATTGAATCATGAATCATGAATCGAATCATGAATCATGAATCATGAATTGAATCATAAATTAAATCATAAATCATAAATCATGAATTAAATAATGAATCATGAATCATGAATTGAATCATGAATCATGAATTGAATCATAAATTGAATCATAAATCATCAATTGAATCATGAATCATGAATCGAATCATGAATCATGAATTGAATCATGAATCATGAATCATGAATTGAATCATAAATCATGAATCATGAATTGAATCATGAATCATGAATCGAATCATAATTCATGAATTGAATCATGAATCATGAATCATGAATCATGAATCATGAATCGAATCATGAATCATGAATTGAATCATGAATCATGAATTGAATCATGAATCATGAATCGAATCCTGAATCATGAATCATGAATTGAATCATAAATTGAATCATAAATAATAAATCATGAATTGAATCATGAATCATGAATCGAATCATGAATCATGAATCATGAATTGAATCATAAATTGAATCATAAATCATAAATCATGAATTAAATAATGAATCATGAATCATGAATTGAATCATGAATCATGAATTGAATCATAAATCATGAATTGAATCATAAATCATGAATCATGAATAGAATCATAAATCATGAATCATGAATCGAATCATGAATCATGAATTGAATCATGAATCATGAATTGAATCATGAATCATGAATCATGAATCGAATCATAAATTATGAATCATGAATCATGAATCGAATCATAAATCATGAATCGAATCATGAAGCATGAATCATGAATCGAATCATGAATCTCGAATCATGAATTGAATCATGAATCATGAATTGAATCATGAATTGAATTATAAATCATGAATCATGAATTGAATCAAGAATCATAAATTGAATGATGAATCATGAATTGAATCATGAATTGAATTATAAATCATGAATCATGAATTGAATCATGAATCATAAATTGAAAGATGAATCATGAATTGAGTCATGAATCATAAATCATGAATCGAATCATGAATCATGAATTATGAATCGAATCATGAATCATGAATTGAATCATGAATCATGAATCATGAATTGAATCATGAATCATGAATCATGAATCATGAATCGAATCATGAATCATGAATCGAATCATGAATCATGAATTGAATCATGAATCATGAATTGAATCATGAATCATGAATCGAATCATGAATCATGAATTGAATCATGAATCATGAATCATGAATTGAATCATGAATCATGAATCATGAATTGAATCATGAATCATGATTCGAATCATGTATTAAATAATAAATCATGAATCATGAATTGAATCATGAATCATGAATCGAATCATGAATCATGAATCATGTATTGAATCATAAATTGAATCATGAATCATGAATCATGAATTGAATCATGAATCATGAATCATGAATTGAATCATGAATCATGATTCGAATCATGAATTAAATAATAAATCATGAATCATGAATTGAATCATGAATCATGAATCGAATCATGAATCATGAATCATGTATTGAATCATAAATTGAATCATAAATCATAAATCATAAATTGAATCATGAATCATGAATCGAATCATGAATCATGAATTGAATCATGAATTATGAATCGAATCATGAATCATGAATTGAATCATGAATCATGAATCATGAATCGAATCATGAATCATGAATTGAATGATGAATTATGAATCATGAAGCATGAATTGAATAATGAATAATGAATCGAATCATGAATCATGAATCATTAATCATGAATTAAATCATGAATCATGAATTGAATCATGAATCATGAATCATGAATTGAATCATGAATCATGAATCAAATCATGAAACATGAATTGAATCATGAATCATGAATTGAATCATGAATCATGAATTGCATCATGAATCATGAATTGCATCATGAATCATTAATTATGAATCAAATCATGAATCATGAAATGAATAATAAATCATGAAATGAATCATGAATTGAATCATGAATCATGAATCATAAATTAAATCATGAATCATGAATTGAATCATGAATCATGAATTGAATGAAGAATCATGAAATGAATCATGAATTGAATCATGAATCGTGAATCATGAATTGAATCATTAATCATGAAATAAATCATGAATTGAATCATGAATCATGAAATGAATCATGAATTGAATCATGAATCATGAATCAAATCATGAATCATGAATTAAATCATTAATCATGAATTGAATCATGAATCATGAATCGAATCATGAATCATGATTTATGAATTGAATCATGAATCATCAATTGAATCATCAATTGAATCATGAATCATGAATCATGAATTGAATCATGAATCATCAATTGAATCATGAATTGAATCATAAATCATGAATCATCAATTGAATCATGAATCATGAATCATGAATCATGAATTGTATCATGAATCATGAATCATGAATCGAATCATGAATCATAATTTGAATCATGAATCATGAATCATGAATTGAATCATGAATCATGAATCATGAATTGAATCATGAATCATGAATCGAATCATGAATCATGAATCATGAATTGAATCATGAATCATGAATTGAATCATGAATCATGAATTAAATCATAAATTGAATCATAAATCATGAATTGAATCATGAATCATGAATCATGAATTAAGAATCATGAATCATGAATCGAATCATGAATCATGAATTGAATCATAAATCATGAATCATGAATCATGAATCATGAATCATGAATCGAATCATGAATCATGAATTGAATCATGAATCATGAATTGAATCATGAATCATGAATCATGAATTGAATCATGAATCATGAATCGAATCCTGAATCATGAATCATGAATTGAATCATGAATCATGAATTGAATCATAAATTGAATCATAAATAATAAATTATGAATTGAATCATGAATCATGAATCATGAATTGAATCATAAATTAAATTATAAATCATAAATCATGAATTAAATAATGAATAATGAATCATGAATTGAATCATGAATCATGAATCGAATCATGAATCGAATCATGAATCATGAATTGAATCATAAATTGAATCATAAATCATAAATCATGAATTGAATCATGAATCATGAATCGAATCATGAATCATGAATTGAATCATAAATCATGAATCATGAATCGAATCATGAATCATGAATTGAATCATGAATCATGAATTGAATCATGAATCATGAATCATGAATCATGAATCGAATCATAAATTATGAATCATGAATCATGAATCGAATCATGAATCATGAATCATGAATCGAATCATGAATCTCGAATCATGAATTGAATCATGAATCATGAATTAAATAATGAATCATGAATCATGAATTGAATCATGAATCATGCATCGAATCATGAATCATGAATCATGAATTCAATCATGAATCATGAATTGAATCATAAATTAAATCATAAATCATAAATCATGAATTGAATCATAAATCATGAATCATGAATTAAGAATCATGAATCGAATCATGAATCATGAATCATGAATTGAATCATGAATCATTAATTGAATCATGAATCATGAATTAAGAATCATGAATCGAATCATGAATCATGAATCGATTCATGAATCATGAATCATGAATCAAATCATGAATCATGAAATGAATCATGAATTGAATCATGAATTTAATCATAAATCATGAATCATGAATTGAATCATGAATCATGAATTGAATCATAAATCATGAATCATGAATCATGAATTGAATCATAAATCATGAATCATGAATTGAATCATAAATCATGAATCATGAATCATGAATCATGAATCATGAATTGAATCATGAATCATGAATCATGAATTGAATCATGAATCATGAATCGAATCCTGAATCATGAATCATGAATTGAATCATGAATCATGAATTGAATCATAATTCATGAATTGAATCATGAATCATGAATCATGAATCATGAATCGAATCATGAATCATGAATTGAATCATGAATCATGAATTGAATCATGAATCATGAATCATGAATCATGAATTGAATCATGAATCATGAATCATGAATTGAATCATGAATCATGAATCGAATCCTGAATCATGAATCATGAATTGAATCATGAATCATGAATTGAATCATAAATTGAATCATAAATAATAAATCATGAATTGAATCATGAATCATGAATTGAATCATGAATCATGAATCATGAATTGAATCATAAATTGAATCATAAATCATAAATCATGAATTAAATAATGAATCATGAATCATGAATTGATTCATGAATCATGAATTGATTCATGAATCATGAATTGAATCATGAATCATGAATCATGAATCATGAATCGAATCATAAATTATGAATCATGAATCATGAATCGAATCATGAATCATGAATCGAATCATGAATCATGAATCATGAATCGAATCATGAATCTCGAATCATGAATTGAATCATGAATCATGAATTGAATCATGAATTGAATTATAAATCATGAATCATGAATCGAATCATGAATCATGAATTATGAATCGAATCATGAATCATGAAATGAATCATGAATTGAATCATGAATTGAATCATAAATCATGAATCATGAATTGAATCATGAATCATGAATCGAATCATAATTCATGAATTGAATCATGAATCATGAATCATGAATCATGAATCGAATCATGAATCATGAATTGAATCATGAATCATGAATCATGAATCATGAATCATGAATTGAATCATGAATCATGAATCGAATCCTGAATCATGAATCATGAATTGAATCATGAATTCAATCATAAATTGAATCATAAATAATAAATCATGAATTGAATCATGAATCATGAATCGAATCATGAATCATGAATCATGAATTGAATCATAAATTGAATCATAAATCATAAATCATGAATTAAATAATGAATCATGAATCATGAATTGAATCATGAATCATGAATCATTAATCATGAATTGAATCATGAATCATGAATCATGAATTGAATCATGAATCATGAAATGAATCATGAATTGAATCATGAATTTAATCATAAATCATTAATCATGAATTGAATCATGAATCATGAATCGAATCATGAATCATGAATTGAATCATAAATCATGAATCATGAATCATGAATCATGAATCGAATCATGAATCATGAATCATGAATTGAATCATGAATCATGAATTGAATCATGAATCATGAATCATGAATTGAATCATGAATCATGAATCGAATCCTGAATCATGAATCATGAATTGAATCATGAATCATGAATTGAATCATAATTCATGAATTGAATCATGAATCATGAATCATGAATCATGAATCATGAATCATGAATCGAATCATGAATCATGAATTGAATCATGAATCATGAATCATGAATTGAATCATAAATTGAATCATAAATCATAAATCATGAATTAAATAATGAATCATGAATCATGAATTGAATCATGAATCATGAATCGAATCATGAATCATGAATTGAATCATGAATCATGAATTGAATCATAAATTGAATCATAAATCATAAATCATGAATTGAATCATGAATCATGAATCGAATCATGAATCATGAATCATGAATTGAATCATAAATTGAATCATAAATCATAAATCATGAATTAAATAATGAATCATGAATCATGAATTGAATCATGAATCATGAATCATTAATCATGAATTGAATCATGAATCATGAATTGAATCATGAATCATGAAATGAATCATGAATTGAATCATGAATCATGAATCGAATCATGAATCATGAATTGAATCATAAATCATGAATCATGAATCATGAATCATGAATCGAATCATGAATCATGAATCATGAATTGAATCATGAATCATGAATTGAATCATGAATCATGAATTGAATCATGAATCATGAATCATGAATTGAATCATGAATCATGAATCGAATCCTGAATCATGAATCATGAATTGAATCATGAATCATGAATTGAATCATAATTCATGAATTGAATCATGAATCATGAATCATGAATCATGAATCGAATCATGAATCATGAATTGAATCATGAATCATGAATCATGAATTGAATCATAAATTGAATCATAAATCATAAATCATGAATTAAATAATGAATCATGAATCATGAATTGAATCATGAATCATGAATCGAATCATGAATCATGAATTGAATCATGAATCATGAATTGAATCATAAATTGAATCATAAATCATAAATCATGAATTGAATCATGAATCATGAATCGAATCATGAATCATGAATTGAATCATAAATCATGAATCATGAATCGAATCATGAATCATGAATTGAATCATGAATCATGAATTGAATCATGAATCATGAATCATGAATCATGAATCGAATCATAAATTATGAATCATGAATCATGAATCGAATCATGAATCATGAATCATGAATCGAATCATGAATCTCGAATCATGAATTGAATCATGAATCATGAATTAAATAATGAATCATGAATCATAAATTGAATCATGAATCATGAATCGAATCATGAATCATGAATCATGAATTGAATCATGAATCATGAATTGAATCATGAATCATGAATTGAATCATAAATAAAATCATAAATCATGAATTGAATCATAAATCATGAATCATGAATTAAGAATCATGAATCGAATCATGAATCATGAATCATGAATTGAATCATGAATCAAGAATTGAATCATGAATCATGAATTAAGAATCATGAATCGAATCATGAATCATGAATCGATTCATGAATCATGAATCATGAATCAAATCATGAATCATGAAATGAATCATGAATTGAATCATGAATTTAATCATAAATCATTAATCATGAATTGAATCATGAATCATGAATCGAATCATGAATCATGAATTGAATCATAAATCATGAATCATGAATCATGAATCGAATCATGAATCATGAATTGAATCATAAATCATGAATCATGAATCATGAATCATGAATCATGAATCATGAATCATGAATCGAATCATGAATCATGAATTGATTCATGAATCATGAATTGAATCATGAATCATGAATCATGAATTGAATCATGAATCATGAATCATGAATTGAATCATGAATCATGAATCGAATCCTGAATCATGAATCATGAATTGAATCATGAATCATAAATTGAATCATAAATTAAATCATAAATAATAAATCATGAATTGAATCATGAATCATGAATCGAATCATGAATCATGAATCATGAATTGAATCATAAATTAAATCATAAATCATAAATCATGAATTAAATAATGAATAATGAATCATGAATTGAATCATGAATCATGAATCGAATCATGAATCATGAATTGAATCATGAATCATGAATTGAATCATAAATTGAATCATAAATCATCAATTGAATCATGAATCATGAATCGAATCATGAATCATGAATTGAATCATGAATCATGAATTGTGAATCGAATCATGAATCATGAATCATGAATCGAATCATGAATCATGAATCATAAATTGAATCATGAATCATGAATCATGAATCGAATCATAAATTATAAATCATGAATCATGAATCGAATCATGAATCATGAATCGAATCATGAATCATGAATCATGAATCGAATCATGAATCTCGAATCATGAATTCAATCATGAATAATGAATTGAATCATGAATTGAATCATAAATCATGAATCATGAATTGAATCATGAATCATAAATCATGAATCGAATCATGAATCATGAATTATGAATCGAATCATGAATCATGAATTGAATCATGAATCTTAAATCATGAATCGAATCATGAATCATGAATTATGAATCGAATCATGAATCATGAATTGAATCATGAATCATGAATCATGAATTGAATCATGAATCATGAATCATGAAACGAATCATGAATCATGAATTGAATCATGAATCATAAATCATGAATCGAATCTTGAATCATGAATCATGAATTGAATCATAAATTGAATCATAAATCATAAATCATGAATTGAATCATGAATCATGAATCATGAATTATGAATCATGAATCGAATCATGAATCATGAATTGAATCATGAATCATGAATCATGAATCGAATCATGAATCATGAATCATGAATCATGAATCATGAATCATGAATCGAAACATGAATCATGAATTGAATCATGAATCATGAATTGAATCATGAATCATGAATCATGAATCATGAATCATGAATTGAATCATGAATCATGAATCATGAATTGAATCATGAATCATGAATCGAATCCTGAATCATGAATCATGAATTGAATCATGAATCATAAATTGAATCATAAATTGAATCATAAATAATAAATCATGAATTGAATCATGAATCATGAATCGAATCATGAATCATGAATCATGAATTGAATCATAAATTGAATCATAAATCATAAATCATGAATTACATAATGAATCATGAATCATGAATTGAATCATGAATCATGAATCGAATCATGAATCATGAATTGAATCATGAATCATAATTTGAATCATAAATTGAATCATAAATCATGAATTGAATCATGAATCATGAATCGAATCATGAATCATAAATTGAATCATAAATCATGAATCATGAATCGAATCATGAATCATGAATTGATTCATGAATCATGAATTGAATCATGAATCATGAATCATGAATCATGAATCGAATCATAAATTATGAATCATGAATCATGAATCGAATCATGAATCATGAATCGAATCATAAATCATGAATCATGAATCGAATCATGAATCTCGAATCATGAATTGAATCATGAATCATGAAATGAATCATGAATTGAATCATGAAATGAATCATGAATTGAATCATGAATTGAATCATAAATCATGAATCATGAATTGAATCATGAATCATGAATTGAATCATGAATCATGAATCGAATCATAATTCATGAATTGAATCATGAATCATGAATCATGAATCATGAATCATGAATTGAATCATGAATCATGAATTGAATCATGAATCATGAACTGAATCATGAATCATGAATCATGAATCATGAATCATGAATCATGAATTGAATCATGAATCATGAATCGAATCCTGAATCATGAATCATGAATTGAATCATGAATTGAATCATAAATTGAATCATAAATAATAAATCATGAATTGAATCATGAATCATGAATCGAATCATGAATCATGAATTGAATCATAAATTGAATCATAAATCATAAATCATGAATTAAATAATGAATCATGAATCATGAATTGAATCATGAATCATGAATCATTAATCATGAATTGAATCATGAATCATGAATCATGAATCATGAATTGAATCATAAATCATGAATCATGAATTGAATCATGAATCATGAATCGAATCATGAATCATGAATTAAATAATGAATCATGAATCATGAATTGAATCATGAATCTCGAATCATGAATTGAATCATGAATCATGAATTAAATAATGAATCATGAATCATGAATTGAATCATGAATCATGCATCGAATCATGAATCATGAATCATGAATTGAATCATGAATCATGAATTGAATCATAAATTAAATCATAAATCATAAATCATGAATTGAATCATAAATCATGAATCATGAATAAGGAATCATGAATCGAATCATGAATCATGAATCATGAATTGAATCATGAATCATGAATTGAATCATGAATCATGAATCATGAATCATGAATTGAATCATGAATCATGAATCATGAATTGAATCATGAATCATGAATCGAATCCTGAATCATGAATCATGAATTGAATCATGAATCATGAATTGAATCATAAATTGAATCATAAATAATAAATCATGAATTGAATCATGAATCATGAATCAAATCATGAATCAGGAATCATGAATTGAATCATAAATTGAATCATAAATCATAAATCATGAATTAAATAATGAATCATGATTTATGAATTGAATCATGAATCATGAATCGAATCATGAATCATGAATTGAATCATGAATCATGAATTGAATCATAAATTGAATCATAAATCATAAATCATGAATTGAATCATGAATCATGAATCGAATCATGAATCATGAATTGAATCATAAATCATGAATCATGAATCGAATCATGAATCTCGAATCATGAATTGAATCATGAATCATGAATTAAATAATGAATCATGAATCATGAATTGAATCATGAATCATGAATCGAATCATGAATCATGAATCATGAATTGAATCATGAATCATGAATTGAATCATGAATCATGAATTAAGAATCATGAATCAAATCATGAATCATGAATCGATTCATGAATCATGAATCATGAATCAAATTAATGAATCATGAAATGAATCATGAATTGAATCATGAATTTAATCATAAATCATGAATCATGAATTGAATCATGAATCATGAATCGAATCATGAATCATGAATTGAATCATAAATCATGAATCATGAATCATGAATCATGAATTGAATCATGAATCATGAATTGAATCATGAATCATGAATTGAATCATAAATCATGAATCATGAATCATGAATCATGAATCATGAATCGAATCATGAATCATGAATTGAATCATGAATCATGAATTGAATCATGAATCATGACTTGAATCATAAATTGAATCATAAATAATAAATCATGAATTGAATCATGAATCATGAATCAAATCATGAATCATAAATCATGAATTGAATCATAAATTAAATCATAAATCATAAATCATGAATTAAATAATGAATAATGAATCATGAATTGAATCATGAATCATAAATCGAATCATGAATCATGAATTGAATCATGAATCATGATTTGAATCATGAATCATGAATCGAATCATGAATCATGAATTGAATCATGAATCATGAATTGAATCATAAATTGAATCATAAATTATCAATTGAATCATGAATCATGAATCGAATCATGAATCATGAATTGAATCATGAATCATGAATCGAATCATGAATCATGAATCATGAATCATGAATCGAATCATGAATCATGAATTGAATCATGAATCATGAATTGAATCACGAATCATGAATCATGAATCATGAAT
This sequence comes from Mixophyes fleayi, assembly GCF_038048845.1. NCBI lineage: Eukaryota > Metazoa > Chordata > Amphibia > Anura > Limnodynastidae > Mixophyes > Mixophyes fleayi. The sequence continues at coordinate 19,758 of NW_027446022.1, forward strand.
CGAATCATAAATTATGAATCATGAATCATGAATCGAATCATGAATCATGAATCGAATCATGAATCATGAATCATGAATCGAATCATGAATCATGAATCATGAATCGAATCATGAATCTCGAATCATGAATTCAATCATGAATAATGAATTGAATCATGAATTTAATCATAAATCATTAATCATGAATTGAATCATGAATCATGAATCGAATCATGAATCATGAATTGAATCATAAATCATGAATCATGAATCATGAATCATGAATCGAATCATGAATCATGAATCATGAATTGAATCATGAATCATGAATTGAATCATGAATCATGAATCATGAATTGAATCATGAATCATGAATCGAATCCTGAATCATGAATCATGAATTGAATCATGAATCATGAATTGAATCATAATTCATGAATTGAATCATGAATCATGAATCATGAATCATGAATCATGAATCATGAATCGAATCATGAATCATGAATTGAATCATGAATCATGAATCATGAATTGAATCATAAATTGAATCATAAATCATAAATCATGAATTAAATAATGAATCATGAATCATGAATTGAATCATGAATCATGAATCGAATCATGAATCATGAATTGAATCATGAATCATGAATTGAATCATAAATTGAATCATAAATCATAAATCATGAATTGAATCATGAATCATGAATCGAATCATGAATCATGAATCATGAATTGAATCATAAATTGAATCATAAATCATAAATCATGAATTAAATAATGAATCATGAATCATGAATTGAATCATGAATCATGAATCATTAATCATGAATTGAATCATGAATCATGAATTGAATCATGAATCATGAAATGAATCATGAATTGAATCATGAATCATGAATCGAATCATGAATCATGAATTGAATCATAAATCATGAATCATGAATCATGAATCATGAATCGAATCATGAATCATGAATCATGAATTGAATCATGAATCATGAATTGAATCATGAATCATGAATTGAATCATGAATCATGAATCATGAATTGAATCATGAATCATGAATCGAATCCTGAATCATGAATCATGAATTGAATCATGAATCATGAATTGAATCATAATTCATGAATTGAATCATGAATCATGAATCATGAATCATGAATCGAATCATGAATCATGAATTGAATCATGAATCATGAATCATGAATTGAATCATAAATTGAATCATAAATCATAAATCATGAATTAAATAATGAATCATGAATCATGAATTGAATCATGAATCATGAATCGAATCATGAATCATGAATTGAATCATGAATCATGAATTGAATCATAAATTGAATCATAAATCATAAATCATGAATTGAATCATGAATCATGAATCGAATCATGAATCATGAATTGAATCATAAATCATGAATCATGAATCGAATCATGAATCATGAATTGAATCATGAATCATGAATTGAATCATGAATCATGAATCATGAATCATGAATCGAATCATAAATTATGAATCATGAATCATGAATCGAATCATGAATCATGAATCATGAATCGAATCATGAATCTCGAATCATGAATTGAATCATGAATCATGAATTAAATAATGAATCATGAATCATAAATTGAATCATGAATCATGAATCGAATCATGAATCATGAATCATGAATTGAATCATGAATCATGAATTGAATCATAAATAAAATCATAAATCATGAATTGAATCATAAATCATGAATCATGAATTAAGAATCATGAATCGAATCATGAATCATGAATCATGAATTGAATCATGAATCAAGAATTGAATCATGAATCATGAATTAAGAATCATGAATCGAATCATGAATCATGAATCGATTCATGAATCATGAATCATGAATCAAATCATGAATCATGAAATGAATCATGAATTGAATCATGAATTTAATCATAAATCATTAATCATGAATTGAATCATGAATCATGAATCGAATCATGAATCATGAATTGAATCATAAATCATGAATCATGAATCATGAATCGAATCATGAATCATGAATTGAATCATAAATCATGAATCATGAATCATGAATCATGAATCATGAATCATGAATCGAATCATGAATCATGAATTGATTCATGAATCATGAATTGAATCATGAATCATGAATCATGAATTGAATCATGAATCATGAATCATGAATTGAATCATGAATCATGAATCGAATCCTGAATCATGAATCATGAATTGAATCATGAATCATAAATTGAATCATAAATTAAATCATAAATAATAAATCATGAATTGAATCATGAATCATGAATCGAATCATGAATCATGAATCATGAATTGAATCATAAATTAAATCATAAATCATAAATCATGAATTAAATAATGAATAATGAATCATGAATTGAATCATGAATCATGAATCGAATCATGAATCATGAATTGAATCATGAATCATGAATTGAATCATAAATTGAATCATAAATCATCAATTGAATCATGAATCATGAATCGAATCATGAATCATGAATTGAATCATGAATCATGAATTGTGAATCGAATCATGAATCATGAATCATGAATCGAATCATGAATCATGAATCATAAATTGAATCATGAATCATGAATCATGAATCATGAATCGAATCATAAATTATAAATCATGAATCATGAATCGAATCATGAATCATGAATCGAATCATGAATCATGAATCATGAATCGAATCATGAATCTCGAATCATGAATTCAATCATGAATAATGAATTGAATCATGAATTGAATCATAAATCATGAATCATGAATTGAATCATGAATCATAAATCATGAATCGAATCATGAATCATGAATTATGAATCGAATCATGAATCATGAATTGAATCATGAATCTTAAATCATGAATCGAATCATGAATCATGAATTATGAATCGAATCATGAATCATGAATTGAATCATGAATCATGAATCATGAATTGAATCATGAATCATGAATCATGAAACGAATCATGAATCATGAATTGAATCATGAATCATAAATCATGAATCGAATCTTGAATCATGAATCATGAATTGAATCATAAATTGAATCATAAATCATAAATCATGAATTGAATCATGAATCATGAATTATGAATCATGAATCGAATCATGAATTATGAATTGAATCATGAATCATGAATCATGAATCGAATCATGAATCATGAATCATGAATCATGAATCATGAATCATGAATCGAAACATGAATCATGAATTGAATCATGAATCATGAATTGAATCATGAATCATGAATCATGAATCATGAATCATGAATTGAATCATGAATCATGAATCATGAATTGAATCATGAATCATGAATCGAATCCTGAATCATGAATCATGAATTGAATCATGAATCATAAATTGAATCATAAATTGAATCATAAATAATAAATCATGAATTGAATCATGAATCATGAATCGAATCATGAATCATGAATCATGAATTGAATCATAAATTGAATCATAAATCATAAATCATGAATTACATAATGAATCATGAATCATGAATTGAATCATGAATCATGAATCGAATCATGAATCATGAATTGAATCATGAATCATAATTTGAATCATAAATTGAATCATAAATCATGAATTGAATCATGAATCATGAATCGAATCATGAATCATAAATTGAATCATAAATCATGAATCATGAATCGAATCATGAATCATGAATTGATTCATGAATCATGAATTGAATCATGAATCATGAATCATGAATCATGAATCGAATCATAAATTATGAATCATGAATCATGAATCGAATCATGAATCATGAATCGAATCATAAATCATGAATCATGAATCGAATCATGAATCTCGAATCATGAATTGAATCATGAATCATGAAATGAATCATGAATTGAATCATGAAATGAATCATGAATTGAATCATGAATTGAATCATAAATCATGAATCATGAATTGAATCATGAATCATGAATTGAATCATGAATCATGAATCGAATCATAATTCATGAATTGAATCATGAATCATGAATCATGAATCATGAATCATGAATTGAATCATGAATCATGAATTGAATCATGAATCATGAACTGAATCATGAATCATGAATCATGAATCATGAATCATGAATCATGAATTGAATCATGAATCATGAATCGAATCCTGAATCATGAATCATGAATTGAATCATGAATTGAATCATAAATTGAATCATAAATAATAAATCATGAATTGAATCATGAATCATGAATCGAATCATGAATCATGAATTGAATCATAAATTGAATCATAAATCATAAATCATGAATTAAATAATGAATCATGAATCATGAATTGAATCATGAATCATGAATCATTAATCATGAATTGAATCATGAATCATGAATCATGAATCATGAATTGAATCATAAATCATGAATCATGAATTGAATCATGAATCATGAATCGAATCATGAATCATGAATTAAATAATGAATCATGAATCATGAATTGAATCATGAATCTCGAATCATGAATTGAATCATGAATCATGAATTAAATAATGAATCATGAATCATGAATTGAATCATGAATCATGCATCGAATCATGAATCATGAATCATGAATTGAATCATGAATCATGAATTGAATCATAAATTAAATCATAAATCATAAATCATGAATTGAATCATAAATCATGAATCATGAATAAGGAATCATGAATCGAATCATGAATCATGAATCATGAATTGAATCATGAATCATGAATTGAATCATGAATCATGAATCATGAATCATGAATTGAATCATGAATCATGAATCATGAATTGAATCATGAATCATGAATCGAATCCTGAATCATGAATCATGAATTGAATCATGAATCATGAATTGAATCATAAATTGAATCATAAATAATAAATCATGAATTGAATCATGAATCATGAATCAAATCATGAATCAGGAATCATGAATTGAATCATAAATTGAATCATAAATCATAAATCATGAATTAAATAATGAATCATGATTTATGAATTGAATCATGAATCATGAATCGAATCATGAATCATGAATTGAATCATGAATCATGAATTGAATCATAAATTGAATCATAAATCATAAATCATGAATTGAATCATGAATCATGAATCGAATCATGAATCATGAATTGAATCATAAATCATGAATCATGAATCGAATCATGAATCTCGAATCATGAATTGAATCATGAATCATGAATTAAATAATGAATCATGAATCATGAATTGAATCATGAATCATGAATCGAATCATGAATCATGAATCATGAATTGAATCATGAATCATGAATTGAATCATGAATCATGAATCGATTCATGAATCATGAATCATGAATCAAATTAATGAATCATGAAATGAATCATGAATTGAATCATGAATTTAATCATAAATCATGAATCATGAATTGAATCATGAATCATGAATCGAATCATGAATCATGAATTGAATCATAAATCATGAATCATGAATCATGAATCATGAATTGAATCATGAATCATGAATTGAATCATGAATCATGAATTGAATCATAAATCATGAATCATGAATCATGAATCATGAATCATGAATCGAATCATGAATCATGAATTGAATCATGAATCATGAATTGAATCATGAATCATGACTTGAATCATAAATTGAATCATAAATAATAAATCATGAATTGAATCATGAATCATGAATCAAATCATGAATCATAAATCATGAATTGAATCATAAATTAAATCATAAATCATAAATCATGAATTAAATAATGAATAATGAATCATGAATTGAATCATGAATCATAAATCGAATCATGCATCATGAATTGAATCATGAATCATGATTTGAATCATGAATCATGAATCGAATCATGAATCATGAATTGAATCATGAATCATGAATTGAATCATAAATTGAATCATAAATTATCAATTGAATCATGAATCATGAATCGAATCATGAATCATGAATTGAATCATGAATCATGAATCGAATCATGAATCATGAATCATGAATCATGAATCGAATCATGAATCATGAATTGAATCATGAATCATGAATTGAATCACGAATCATGAATCATGAATCATGAATCGAATCATAAATTATGAATCATGAATCATGAATCGAATCATGAATCATGAATCGAATCATGAATCATGAATCATGAATCGAATCATGAATCTCGAATCATGAATTCAATCATGAATAATGAATTGAATCATGAATTGAATCATAAATCATGAATCATGAATTGAGTCATGAATCATAAATCATGAATCGAATCATGAATCATGAATTATGAATCGAATCATGAATCATGAATTGAATCATGAATCTTAAATCATGAATCGAATCATGAATCATGAATTATGAATCGAATCATGAATCATGAATTGAATCATGAATCATGAATCATGAATTGAATCATGAATCATGAATCATGAATCATGAATCATGAAACGAATCATGAATCATGAATTGAATCATGAATTTATGAATCATGAATTATGAATCATGAATCGAATCATGAATCATGAATTGAATCATGAATCATGAATCGAATCATGAATCATGAATCATGAATTGAATCATGAATCATGAATCATGAATCATGAATCGAATCATGAATCATGAATTGAATCATGAATCATGAATTGAATCATGAATCATGAATCATGAATCATGAATTGAATCATGAATCATGAATCATGAATTGAATCATGAATCATGAATCATGAATTGAATCATGAATCATGAATCGAATCCTGAATCATGAATCATGAATTGAATCATGAATCATAAATTGAATCATAAATTGAATCATAAATAATAAATCATGAATTGAATCATGAATCATGAATCGAATCATGAATCATGAATCATGAATTGAATCATAAATTGAATCATAAATCATAAATCATGAATTACATAATGAATCATGAATCATGAATTGAATCATGAATCATGAATCGAATCATGAATCATGAATTGAATCATGAATCATGAATTGAATCATAAATTGAATCATAAATCATAAATCATGAATTGAATTATGAATCATGAATCGAATCATGAATCATAAATTGAATCATAAATCATGAATCATGAATCGAATCATGAATCATGAATTGATTCATGAATCATGAATTGAATCATGAATCATGAATCATGAATCGAATCATAAATTATGAATCATGAATCATGAATCGAATCATGAATCATGAATCGAATCATGAATCATGAATCATGAATCGAATCATGAATCTCGAATCATGAATCGAATCATGAAAAATGAATCATAAATCATGAATTGAATCATGAATTGAATCATAAATCATGAATCATGAATTGAATCATAAATCATGAATCATGAATCGAATCATGAATCTCGAATCATGAATTGAATCATGAATCATGAATTGAATAATGAATCATGAATCATGAATTGAATCATGAATCATGAATCGAATCATGAATCATGAATCATGAATTGAATCATGAATCATGAATTGAATCATGAATCATGAATTAAGAATCATGAATCAAATCATGAATCATGAATCGATTCATGAATCATGAATCATGAATCAAATTAATGAATCATGAAATGAATCATGAATTGAATCATGAATTTAATCATAAATCATGAATCATGAATTGAATCATGAATCATGAATCGAATCATGAATCATGAATTGAATCATAAATCATGAATCATGAATCATGAATCATGAATTGAATCATGAATCATGAATTGAATCATGAATCATGAATTGAATCATAAATCATGAATCATGAATCATGAATCATGAATCATGAATCGAATCATGAATCATGAATTGAATCATGAATAATGAATTGAATCATGAATCATGAATCATGAATTGAATCATGAATCATGAATCATGAATTGAATCATGAATCATGAATCGAATCCTGAATCATGAATCATGAATTGAATCATGAATCATGACTTGAATCATGAATCAAATCATGAATCATAAATCATGAATTGAATCATAAATTAAATCATAAATCATAAATCATGAATTAAATAATGAATAATGAATCATGAATTGAATCATGAATCATAAATCGAATCATGAATCATGAATTGAATCATGAATCATGATTTGAATCATGAATCATGAATCGAATCATGAATCATGAATTGAATCATGAATCATGAATTGAATCATAAATTGAATCATAAATTATCAATTGAATCATGAATCATGAATCGAATCATGAATCATGAATTGAATCATGAATCATGAATCGAATCATGAATCATGAATCATGAATCATGAATCGAATCATGAATCATGAATTGAATCATGAATCATGAATTGAATCACGAATCATGAATCATGAATCATGAATCGAATCATAAATTATGAATCATGAATCATGAATCGAATCATGAATCATGAATCGAATCATGAATCATGAATCATGAATCGAATCATGAATCTCGAATCATGAATTCAATCATGAATAATGAATTGAATCATGAATTGAATCATAAATCATGAATCATGAATTGAGTCATGAATCATAAATCATGAATCGAATCATGAATCATGAATTATGAATCGAATCATGAATCATGAATTGAATCATGAATCTTAAATCATGAATCGAATCATGAATCATGAATTATGAATCGAATCATGAATCATGAATTGAATCATGAATCATGAATCATGAATTGAATCATGAATCATGAATCATGAATCATGAAACGAATCATGAATCATGAATTGAATCATGAATTTATGAATCATGAATTATGAATCATGAATCGAATCATGAATCATGAATTGAATCATGAATCATGAATCGAATCATGAATCATGAATCATGAATTGAATCATGAATCATGAATCATGAATCGAATCATGAATCATGAATTGAATCATGAATCATGAATTGAATCATGAATCATGAATCATGAATCATGAATTGAATCATGAATCATGAATCATGAATTGAATCATGAATCATGAATCATGAATTGAATCATGAATCATGAATCGAATCCTGAATCATGAATCATGAATTGAATCATGAATCATAAATTGAATCATAAATTGAATCATAAATAATAAATCATGAATTGAATCATGAATCATGAATCGAATCATGAATCATGAATCATGAATTGAATCATAAATTGAATCATAAATCATAAATCATGAATTACATAATGAATCATGAATCATGAATTGAATCATGAATCATGAATCGAATCATGAATCATGAATTGAATCATGAATCATGAATTGAATCATAAATTGAATCATAAATCATAAATCATGAATTGAATTATGAATCATGAATCGAATCATGAATCATAAATTGAATCATAAATCATGAATCATGAATCGAATCATGAATCATGAATTGATTCATGAATCATGAATTGAATCATGAATCATGAATCATGAATCGAATCATAAATTATGAATCATGAATCATGAATCGAATCATGAATCATGAATCGAATCATGAATCATGAATCATGAATCGAATCATGAATCTCGAATCATGAATCGAATCATGAAAAATGAATCATAAATCATGAATTGAATCATGAATTGAATCATAAATCATGAATCCTGAATTTAATCATGAATCATGAATTGAATCATAATTCATGAATTGAATCATGAATCATGAATCATGAATCATGAATCATGAATCGAATCATGAATCATGAATTGAATCATGAATCATGAATTGAATCATGAATCATGAATCATGAATCATGAATCATGAATCATGAATTGAATCATGAATCATGAATCGAATCCTGAATCATGAATCATGAATTGAATCATGAATTGAATCATAAATTGAATCATAAATAATAAATCATGAATTGAATCATGAATCATGAATCGAATCATGAATCATGAATCGAATCATGAATCATGAATTGATTCATGAATCATGAATTGAATCATGAATCATGAATCATGAATCATGAATCGAATCATAAATTATGAATCATGAATCATGAATCGAATCATGAATCATGAATCGAATCATAAATCATGAATCATGAATCGAATCATGAATCTCGAATCATGAATTGAATCATGAATCATGAATTGAATCATGAATTGAATTATAAATCATGAATCATGAATTGAATCATGAATCATAAATCGAATCATGAATCATGAATTATGAATCGAATCATGAATCATGAAATGAATCATGAATTGAATCATGAATTGAATCATAAATCATGAATCATGAATTGAATCATGAATCATGAATTGAATCATGAATCGAATCATAATTCATGAATTGAATCATGAATCATGAATCATGAATCATGAATTGAATCATGAATCATGAATTGAATCATGAATCATGAATTGAATCATGAATCATGAATCATGAATCATGAATCATGAATCATGAATTGAATCATGAATCATGAATCGAATCCTGAATCATGAATCATGAATTGAATCATGAATTGAATCATAAATTGAATCATAAATAATAAATCATGAATTGAATCATGAATCATGAATCGAATCATGAATCATGAATCATGAATTGAATCATAAATTGAATCATAAATCATAAATCATGAATTAAATAATGAATCATGAATCATGAATTGAATCATGAATCATGAATCATTAATCATGAATTGAATCATGAATCATGAATCATGAATCATGAATTGAATCATAAATCATGAATCATGAATTGAATCATGAATCATGAATCGAATCATGAATCATGAATTAAATAATGAATCATGAATCATGAATAGAATCATGAATCTCGAATCATGAATTGAATCATGAATCATGAATTAAATAATGAATCATGAATCATGAATTGAATCATGAATCATGCATCGAATCATGAATCATGAATCATGAATTGAATCATGAATCATGAATTGAATCATAAATTAAATCATAAATCATAAATCATGAATTGAATCATAAATCATGAATCATGAATAAGGAATCATGAATCGAATCATGAATCATGAATCATGAATTGAATCATGAATCATGAATTGAATCATGAATCATGAATCATGAATCATGAATTGAATCATGAATCATGAATCATGAATTGAATCATGAATCATGAATCGAATCCTGAATCATGAATCATGAATTGAATCATAAATTGAATCATAAATAATAAATCATGAATTGAATCATGAATCATGAATCAAATCATGAATCAGGAATCATGAATTGAATCATAAATTGAATCATAAATCATAAATCATGAATTAAATAATGAATCATGATTTATGAATTGAATCATGAATCATGAATCGAATCATGAATCATGAATTGAATCATGAATCATGAATTGAATCATGAATCATGAATTGAATCATAAATTGAATCATAAATCATAAATCATGAATTGAATCATGAATCTAGAATCGAATCATGAATCATGAATTGAATCATAAATCATGAATCATGAATCGAATCATGAATCATGAATTGAATCATGAATCATGAATTGAATCATAATTCATGAATCATGAATCATGAATCGAATCATAAATTATGAATCATGAATCATGAATCGAATCATTAATCATGAATCATGAATCGAATCATGAATCTCGAATCATGAATTGAATCATGAATCATGAATTAAATAATGAATCATGAATCATGAATTGAATCATGAATCATGAATCGAATCATGAATCATGAATCATGAATTGAATCATGAATCATGAATCGATTCATGAATCATGAATCATGAATCAAATTAATGAATCATGAAATGAATCATGAATTGAATCATGAATTTAATCATAAATCATGAATCATGAATTGAATCATGAATCATGAATCGAATCATGAATCATGAATTGAATCATAAATCATGAATCATGAATCATTAATCATGAATTGAATCATGAATCATGAATTGAATCATAAATCATGAATCATGAATCATGAATCATGAATCATGAATCGAATCATGAATCATGAATTGAATCATGAATAATGAATTGAATCATGAATCATGAATCATGAATTGAATCATGAATCATGAATCATGAATTGAATCATGAATCATGAATCGAATCCTGAATCATGAATCATGAATTGAATCATGAATCATGACTTGAATCATAAATTGAATCATAAATAATAAATCATGAATTGAATCATGAATCATGAATCGAATCATGAATCATGAATCATGAATTGAATCATAAATTAAATCATAAATCATAAATCATGAATTAAATAATGAATAATGAATCATGAATTGAATCATGAATCATAAATCGAATCATGAATCATGAATTGAATCATGAATCATGATTTGAATCATGAATCATGAATCGAATCATGAATCATGAATTGAATCATGAATCATGAATTGAATCATAAATTGAATCATAAATTATCAATTGAATCATGAATCATGAATCGAATCATGAATCATGAATTGAATCATGAATCATGAATCATGAATCGAATCATGAATCATGAATCATGAATCGAATCATGAATCATGAATTGAATCATGAATCATGAATTGAATCACGAATCATGAATCATGAATCATGAATCGAATCATAAATTATGAATCATGAATCATGAATCGAATCATGAATCATGAATCGAATCATGAATCATGAATCATGAATCGAATCATGAATCTCGAATCATGAATTCAATCATGAATAATGAATTGAATCATGAATTGAATCATAAATCATGAATCATGAATTGAGTCATGAATCAAAAATCATGAATCGAATCATGAATCATGAATTATGAATCGAATCATGAATCATGAATTGAATCATGAATCTTAAATCATGAATCGAATCATGAATCATGAATTATGAATCGAATCATGAATCATGAATTGAATCATGAATCATGAATCATGAATCATGAATCATGAAACGAATCATGAATCATGAATTGAATCATGAATCTTTAATCATGAATCGAATCATGAATCATGAATCATGAATTGAATCATAAATTGAATCATAAATCATAAATCATGAATTGAATCATGAATTTATGAATCATGAATTATGAATCATGAATCGAATCATGAATCATGAATTGAATCATGAATCATGAATCATGAATCGAATCATGAATCATGAATTGAATCATGAATCATGAATCATGAATCATGAATCGAATCATGAATCATGAATTGAATCATGAATCATGAATTGAATCATGAATCATGAATCATGAATCATGAATTGAATCATGAATCATGAATCATGAATTGAATCATGAATCATGAATCATGAATTGAATCATGAATCATGAATCGAATCCTGAATCATGAATCATGAATTGAATCATGAATCATAAATTGAATCATAAATTGAATCATAAATAATAAATCATGAATTGAATCATGAATCATGAATCGAATCATGAATCATGAATCATGAATTGAATCATAAATTGAATCATAAATCATAAATCATGAATTGAATCATGAATCATGAATCGAATCATGAATCATAAATTGAATCATAAATCATGAATCATGAATCGAATCATGAATCATGAATTGATTCATGAATCATGAATTGAATCATGAATCATGAATCATGAATCGAATCATAAATTATGAATCATGAATCATGAATCGAATCATGAATCATGAATCGAATCATGAATCATGAATCATGAATCGAATCATGAATCTCGAATCATGAATTGAATCATGAATCATGAATTGAATCATGAATTGAATTATAAATCATGAATCATGAATTGAATCATGAATCATAAATCGAATCATGAATCATGAATTATGAATCGAATCATGAAAAATGAATCATAAATCATGAATTGAATCATGAATTGAATCATAAATCATGAATCCTGAATTTAATCATGAATCATGAATCGAATCATAATTCATGAATTGAATCATGAATCATGAATCATGAATCATGAATCATGAATCGAATCATGAATCATGAATTCGAATCATGAATCATGAATTGAATCATTGAATCATGAATCATGAATCATGAATCATGAATCATGATTGAATCATGAATCATGAATCGAATCCTGAATCATGAATTGAATCATGAATTGAATCATAAATTGAATCATAAATAATAAATCATGAATTGAATCATGAATCGAATCATGAATCATTAATTGAATCATAAATTGAATCATAAATCATAAATCATGAATTAAATAATGAATCATGAATCATGAATCGAATCATAAATTATGATCATGAATCATGAATCGAATCATTAATCATGAATCATGAATCGAATCATGAATCTCGAATCATGAATTGAATCATGAATCATGAATTAAATAATGAATCATGAATCATGAATTGAATCATGAATCATGAATCGAATCATGAATCATGAATCATGAATTGAATCATGAATCATGAATCGATTCATGAATCATGAATCATGAATCAAATTAATGAATCATGAAATGAATCATGAATTGAATCATGAATTTAATCATAAATCATGAATCATGAATTGAATCATGAATCATGAATCGAATCATGAATCATGAATTGAATCATAAATCATGAATCATGAATCATTAATCATGAATTGAATCATGAATCATGAATTGAATCATAAATCATGAATCATGAATCATGAATCATGAATCATGAATCGAATCATGAATCATGAATTGAATCATGAATAATGAATTGAATCATGAATCATGAATCATGAATTGAATCATGAATCATGAATCATGAATTGAATCATGAATCATGAATCGAATCCTGAATCATGAATCATGAATTGAATCATGAATCATGACTTGAATCATAAATTGAATCATAAATAATAAATCATGAATTGAATCATGAATCATGAATCGAATCATGAATCATGAATCATGAATTGAATCATAAATTAAATCATAAATCATAAATCATGAATTAAATAATGAATAATGAATCATGAATTGAATCATGAATCATAAATCGAATCATGAATCATGAATTGAATCATGAATCATGATTTGAATCATGAATCATGAATCGAATCATGAATCATGAATTGAATCATGAATCATGAATTGAATCATAAATTGAATCATAAATTATCAATTGAATCATGAATCATGAATCGAATCATGAATCATGAATTGAATCATGAATCATGAATCATGAATCGAATCATGAATCATGAATCATGAATCGAATCATGAATCATGAATTGAATCATGAATCATGAATTGAATCACGAATCATGAATCATGAATTGAATCATAAATTAAATCATAAATCATAAATCATGAATTAAATAATGAATAATGAATCATGAATTGAATCATGAATCATAAATCGAATCATGAATCATGAATTGAATCATGAATCATGATTTGAATCATGAATCATGAATCGAATCATGAATCATGAATTGAATCATGAATCATGAATTGAATCATAAATTGAATCATAAATTATCAATTGAATCATGAATCATGAATCGAATCATGAATCATGAATTGAATCATGAATCATGAATCATGAATCGAATCATGAATCATGAATCATGAATCGAATCATGAATCATGAATTGAATCATGAATCATGAATTGAATCACGAATCATGAATCATGAATCATGAATCGAATCATAAATTATGAATCATGAATCATGAATCGAATCATGAATCATGAATCGAATCATGAATCATGAATCATGAATCGAATCATGAATCTCGAAACATGAATTCAATCATGAATAATGAATTGAATCATGAATTGAATCATAAATCATGAATCATGAATTGAGTCATGAATCAAAAATCATGAATCGAATCATGAATCATGAATTATGAATCGAATCATGAATCATGAATTGAATCATGAATCTTAAATCATGAATCGAATCATGAATCATGAATTATGAATCGAATCATGAATCATGAATTGAATCATGAATCATGAATCATGAATCATGAATCATGAAACGAATCATGAATCATGAATTGAATCATGAATCTTTAATCATGAATCGAATCATGAATCATGAATCATGAATTGAATCATAAATTGAATCATAAATCATAAATCATGAATTGAATCATGAATTTATGAATCATGAATTATGAATCATGAATCGAATCATGAATCATGAATTGAATCATGAATCATGAATCATGAATCGAATCATGAATCATGAATTGAATCATGAAATCATGAATCATGAATCATGAATCGAATCATGAATCATGAATTGAATCATGAATCATGAATTGAATCATGAATCATGAATCATGAATCATGAATTGAATCATGAATCATGAATCATGAATTGAATCATGAATCATGAATCATGAATTGAATCATGAATCATGAATCGAATCCTGAATCATGAATCATGAATTGAATCATGAATCATAAATTGAATCATAAATTGAATCATAAATAATAAATCATGAATTGAATCATGAATCATGAATCGAATCATGAATCATGAATCATGAATTGAATCATAAATTGAATCATAAATCATAAATCATGAATTGAATCATGAATCATGAATCGAATCATGAATCATAAATTGAATCATAAATCATGAATCATGAATCGAATCATGAATCATGAATTGATTCATGAATCATGAATTGAATCATGAATCATGAATCATGAATCGAATCATAAATTATGAATCATGAATCAATGAATCGAATCATGAATCATGAATCGAATCATGAATCATGAATCATGAATCGAATCATGAATCTCGAATCATGAATTGAATCATGAATCATGAATTGAATCATGAATTGAATTATAAATCATGAATCATGAATTGAATCATGAATCATAAATCGAATCATGAATCATGAATTATGAATCGAATCATGAAAAATGAATCATAAATCATGAATTGAATCATGAATTGAATCATAAATCATGAATCCTGAATTTAATCATGAATCATGAATCGAATCATAATTCATGATTGAATCATGAATCATGAATCATGAATCATGATCATGAATCGAATCATGAATCATGAATTGAATCATGAATCATGAATTGAATCATGAATCATGAATCATGAATCATGAATCATGAATCATGAATTGAATCATGAATCATGAATCGAATCCTGAATCATGAATTGAATCATGAATTGAATCATAAATTGAATCATAAATAATAAATCATGAATTGAATCATGAATCGAATCATGAATCATTAATTGAATCATAAATTGAATCATAAATCATAAATCATGAATTAAATAATGAATCATGAATCATGAATTGAATCATGAATCATGAATCATTAATCATGAATTGAATCATGAATCATGAATCATGAATTGAATCATGAATCATGAATCGAATCATGAATCATGAATTAAATAATGAATCATGAATCATGAATTGAATCATGAATCATGAATCGAATCATGAATCATGAATCATGAATTGAATCATGATCATGAATTGAATCATAAATTGAATCATAAATCATAAATCATGAATTGAATCATAAATCATGAATAATGAATTATGAATCATGAATCGAATCATGAATCATGAATCATGAATTGAATCATGAATCATGAATAATGAATCATGAATCATCAATAATGAAACGAATCATGAATCATGAATCGATTCATGAATCATGAATCAAATCATGAATCATGAAATGAATCATGAATTGAATCATGAATTTAATCATAATCATGAATCATGAATCGAATCATGAATCATGAATCGAATCATGAATCATGAATTGAATCATAATCATGAATCATGAATCATGAATCATGAATCGAATCATGAATCATGAATTGAATCATGAATCATGAATTGAATCATGAATCATGAATCATGAATCATGAATTGAATCATGAATCATGAATTAAATCATGAATCATGAATCGAATCCTGAATCATGAATCATGAATTGAATCATGAATCATGAATTGAATCATAAATTAAATCATAAATAATAAATCATGAATTGAATCATGAATCATGAATCGAATCATGAATCATGAATTGAATCATGAATCATAAATCGAATCATGAATCATGAATTGAATCATGAATCATGAATTGAATCATAAATTGAATCATAAATCATAAATCATGAATTGAATCATGAATCATGAATCGAATCATGAATCATGAATTGAATCATGAATCATGAATCATGAATCGAATCATGAATCATGAATCATGAATCATGAATCGAATCATGAATCATGAATTGAATCATGAATCATGAATTGAATCATGAATCATGAATTGAATCATGAATCATGAATCATGAATCATGAATCGAATCATAAATTATGAATCATGAATCATGAATCGAATCATGAATCATGAATCATGAATTGAATCATGAATCATGAATCGAATCCTGAATCATGAATCATGAATTGAATCATGAATCATGAATTGAATCATAAATTAAATCATAAATAATAAATCATGAATTGAATCATGAATCATGAATCGAATCATGAATCATGAATTGAATCATGAATCATGAATTGAATCATAAATTGAATCATAAATCATAAATCATGAATTGAATCATGAATCATGAATCGAATCATGAATCATGAATTGAATCATGAATCATGAATCATGAATCGAATCATGAATCATGAATCATGAATCATGAATCGAATCATGAATCATGAATTGAATCATGAATCATGAATTGAATCATGAATCATGAATTGAATCATGAATCATGAATCATGAATCATGAATCGAATCATAAATTATGAATCATGAATCATGAATCGAATCATGAATCATGAATCGAATCATGAATCTCAAATCATGAATTGAATCATGAATAATGAATTGAATCATGAATTGAATCATAAATCATGAATCATGAATTGAATCATGAATCATAAATCATGAATCGAATCATGAATCATGAATTATGAATCGAATGATGAATCATGAATTGAATCATGAATCATAAATCATGAATCGAATCATGAATCATGAATTATGAATTGAATCATGAATCATGAATTGAATCATGAATCATGAATCATGAATTGAATCATGAATCATGAATCATGAATCATGAATCGAATTATGAATCATGAATCTGAATCATGAATCATGAATCATGAATCGAATCATGAATCATGAATCATGATTTAAATTATGAATTGAATCATAATTTGAATCATAAATCATGAATTGAATCATAAATCATGAATCATAAATCATGAATCATGAATCGAATCATGAATCATGAATTGAATCATGAATCATGAATCAAATCATGAATCATGAATTCAATCATGAATCATGAATCATGAATCATGAATCAAATCATGAATCATGAATTGAATCATGAATCATGAATTGAATCATAAATCTTGAATCATGAATCGAATCATGAATCATGAAATGAATCATGAATTGAATCATGGATTGATTCATGAATCATGAATCATGAATTAAATCATGAATCATGAATCGAATCCTGAATCATGAATCATGAATTGTATCATGAATCATGAATTGAATCATAAATTGAATCATAAATAATAAATCATGAATTGAATCATGAATCATGAATTGAATCATGAATCATGAATCAAATCATGAATCATGAATCATGAATTCAATCATGAATCATGAATCATGAATCATGAATCAAATCATGAATCATGAATTGAATCATGAATCATGAATTGAATCATAAATCTTGAATCATGAATCGAATCATGAATCATGAAATGAATCATGAATTGAATCATGGATTGATTCATGAATTATGAATCATGAATTAAATCATGAATCATGAATCGAATCCTGAATCATGAATCATGAATTGTATCATGAATCATGAATTGAATCATAAATTGAATCATAAATAATAAATCATGAATTGAATCATGAATCATGAATCGAATCATGAATCATGAATTGAATCATAAATTAAATTATAAATCATAAATCATGAATTAAATAATGAATAATGAATCATGAATTGAATCATGAATCATGAATCGAATCATGAATTATGAATTGAATCATGAATCATGAATTGAATCATAAATTGAATCATAAATCATCAATTGAATCATGAATCATGAATCGAATCATGAATCATGAATTGAATCATGAATCATGAATCATGAATCGAATCATGAATCATGAATCATGAATCATGAATCATGAATCGAATCATGAATCATGAATTGAATCATGAATCATGAATTGAATCATGAATCATGAATCATGAATCGAATCATAAATTATGAATCATGAATCATGAATCGAATCATGAATCATGAATCGAATCATGAATCATGAATCATGAATCATGAATCGAATCATGAATATCGAATCATGAATTCAATCATGAATAATGAATTGAATCATGAATTGAATCATAAATCATGAATCATGAATTGAATCATGAATCATAAATCATGAATCGAATCATGAATCATGAATTATGAATCGAATCATGAATCATGAATTGAATCATGAATCATAAATCATGAATTGAATCATGAATCATGAATTATGAATCGAATCATGAATCATGAATTGAATCATGAATCATGAATCATGAATTGAATCATGATTCATGAATCATGAATCATGAATCGAATCATGAATCATGAATTGAATCATGAATCATGAATCATGAATCGAATCATGAATCATGAATCATGAATTGAATCATAAATTGAATCATAAATCATAAATTGAATCATGAATCATGAATCATGAATTATGAATCATGAATCGAATCATGAATCATGAATTGAATCATGAATCATGAATCATGAATCGAATCATGAATCATGAATTAAATCATGAATCATGAATCATGAATCATAAATCGAATCATGAATCGATTCATGAATCATAAATCGATTCATGAATCATGAATCATGAATCGAATCATGAATCATAAATCATGAATCATGAATTGAATCATGAATCATGAATTGAATCATGAATCATGAATCGAATCATAATTCATGAATTGAATCATGAATCATGAATCATGAATCATGATTAATGAATCGAATCATGAATCATGAATTGAATCATGAATCATGAATTGAATCATGAATCATGAATCATGAATTGAATCATGAATCATGAATCATGAATTGAATCATGAATCATGAATCGAATCCTGAATCATGAATCATGAATTGAATCATGAATCATGAATTGAATCATAAATTGAATCATAAATAATAAATCATGAATTGAATCATGAATCATGAATCGAATCATGAATCATGAATCATGAATTGAATCATAAATTGAATCATAAATCATAAATCATGAATTACATAATGAATCATGAATCATGAATCGAATCATGAATCATGAATCGAATCATGAATCATGAATTGAATCATGAATCATGAATTGAATCATAATTGAATCATAAACCATAAATCATGAATTGAATCATGAATCATGAATCGAATCATGAATCATGAATTGAATCATGAATCATGAATTGATTCATGAATCATGAATTGAATCATGAATCATGAATCATGAATCGAATCATGAATCATGAATTGATTCATGAATCATGAATTGAATCATGAATCATGAATCATGAATCATGAATCGAATCATAAATTATGAATCATGAATCATGAATCGAATCATGAATCATGAATCGAATCATGAATCATAAATCATGAATCGAATCATGAATCTCGAATTATGAATTGAATCATGAATCATGAATTGAATCATGAATTGAATTATAAATCATGAATCATGAATTGAATCATGAATCATAAATCATAAATCGAATCATGAATCATGAATTATGAATCGAATCATGAATCATGAAATGAATTATGAATTGAATCATGAATTGAATCATAAATCATGAATTATAAATTGAATCATGAATCATGAATCGAATCATAATTCATGAATTGAATCATGAATCATGAATCATGAATCATGAATCATGAATCGAATCATGAATCATGAATTGAATCATGAATCATGAATTGAATCATGAATCATGAATCATGAATCATGAATCATGAATCATGAATTGAATCATGAATCATGAATCGAATCCTGAATCATGAATCATGAATTGAATCATGAATTGAATCATAAATTGAATCATAAATAATAAATCATGAATTGAATCATGAATCATGAATCGAATCATGAATCATGAATCATGAATTGAATCATAAATTGAATCATAAATCATAAATCATGAATTAAATAATGAATCATGAATCATGAATTGAATCATGAATCATGAATCATTAATCATGAATTGAATCATGAATCATGAATCATGAATTGAATCATGAATCATGAATCGAATCATGAATCATGAATTAAATAATGAATCATGAATCATGAATTGAATCATGAATCATGAATCGAATCATGAATCATGAATCATGAATTGAATCATGAATCATGAATTGAATCATGAATCATGAATTGAATCATAAATTGAATTATAAATCATAAATCATGAATTGAATCATAAATCATGAATCATGAATTATGAATCATGAATCGAATCATGAATCATGAATCATGAATTGAATCATAAATCATGAATAATGAATCATGAATCATGAATCATGAAACGAATCATGAATCATGAATCGATTCATGAATCATGAATCAAATCATGAATCATGAAATGAATCATGAATTGAATCATGAATTTAATCATAAATCATGAATCATGAATTGAATCATGAATCATGAATCGAATCATGAATCATGAATTGAATCATGAATCATGAATTGAATCACGAATCCTGAATCATGAATCATGAATTGAATCATGAATCATGAATTGAATCATAAATTGAATCATAAATAATAAATCATGAATTGAATCATGAATCATGAATCGAATCATGAATCATGAATTGAATCATGAATCATGAATTGAATCATGAATTGAATCATGAATCATGAATCATGAATCGAATCATGAATCATGAATTGAATCATGAATCATGAATTAAATCATTAATCATGAATTGAATCATGAATCATGAATCATGAATCATGAATCGAATCATAAATTATGAATCATGAATCATGAATCGAATCATGAATCATGAATCGAATCATGAATCATGAATCATGAATCGAATCATGAATCTCAAATCATGAATTGAATCATGAATCATAAATCATGAATCGAATCATGAATCATGAATTATGAATTGAATCATGAATCATGAATTGAATCATGAATCATGAATCATGAATTGAATCATGAATCATGAATCATGAATCATGAATCGAATCATGAATCATGAATTGAATCATGAATCATGAATCATGAATCGAATCATGAATCATGAATCATGATTTAAATTATGAATTGAATCATAAATTGAATCATAAATCATAAATCATGAATTGAATCATGAATCATAAATCATGAATTATGAATCATGAATCGAATCATGAATCATGAATTAAATCATGAATCATGAATCAAATCATGAATCATGAATCGAATCATAAATTATGAATCATGAATCATGAATCGAATCATGAATCATGAATCAAATCATGAATCATGAATCAAATCATGAATCATGAATCGAATCATGAATCTCGAATCATGAATTGAATCATGAATCATGAATTGAATCATGAATTGAATTATAAATCATGAATCATGAATTGAATCATGAATTATAAATCGAATGATGAATCATGAATTGAATCATGAATCATAAATCATAAATCGAATCATGAATCATGAATTATGAATCGAATCATGAATCATGAATTGAATCATGAATTGAATCATAAATCATGAATCATGAATTGAATCATGAATCATGAATCGAATCATAATTCATGAATTGAATCATGAATCATGAATCATGAATCATGAATCATGAATCGAATCATGAATCATGAATTGAATCCTGAATCATGAATCATGAATTGAATCATGAATTGAATCATAAATTGAATCATAAATAATAAATCATGAATTGAATCATGAATCATGAATCGAATCATGAATCATGAATCATGAATTGAATCATAAATTGAATCATAAATCATAAATCATGAATTAAATAATGAATCATGAATCATGAATTGAATTATGAATCATGAATCATTAATCATGAATCGAATCATGAATCATGAATTAAATAATGAATCATGAATCATGAATTGAATCATGAATCATGAATCGAATCATGAATCATGAATCATGAACTGAATCATGAATCATGAATTGAATCATAAATTGAATCATAAATCATAAATCATGAATTGAATCATAAATCATGAATCATGAATTATGAATCATGAATCGAATCATGAATCATGAATCATGAATTGAATCATGAATCATGAATACTGAATCATGATTCATGAATCATGAAACGAATCATGAATCATAATTCGATTCATGAATCATGAATCAAATCATGAATCATGAAATGAATCATGAATTGAATCATGAATTTAATCATAAATCATGAATCATGAATTGAATCATGAATCATGAATCGAATCATGAATCATGAATTGAATCATAAATCATGAATCATGAATCATGAATCATGAATCATGAATCGAATCATGAATCATGAATTGAATCATGAATCATGAATTGAATCATGAATCATGAATCATGAATTGAATCATGAATCATGAATCATGAATTGAATCATGAATCATGAATCGAATCCTGAATCATGAATCATGAATTGAATCATGAATCATGAATTGAATCATAAATTGAATCATAAATAATAAATCATGAATTGAATCATGAATCATGAATCGAATCATGAATCATGAATTGAATCATGAATTGAATCATAAATTGAATCATAAATCATAAATCATGAATTGAATCATGAATCATGAATCGAATCATGAATCATGAATTGAATCATAAATCATGAATCATGAATCGAATCATGAATCATGAATTGAATCATGAATCATGAATTGAATCATGAATCATGAATCATGAATCATGAATCGAATCATAAATTATGAATCATGAATCATGAATCGAATCATGAATCATGAATCGAATCATGAATCATGAATCGAATCATGAATCATGAATCATGAATCGAATCATGAATCTCGAATCATGAATCGAATCATGAATCATGAATCATGAATTGAATCATGAATCATGAATCATGAAACGAATCATGAATCGTGAATCGATTCATGAATCATGAATCAAATCATGAATCATGAAATGAATCATTAATTGAATCATGAATTTAATCATAAATCATGAATCATGAATTTAATCATAAATCATGAATCATGAATTGAATCATGAATCATGAATCGAATCATGAATCATGAATTGAATCATAAATCATTAATCATGAATCGAATCATGAATCATGAATTGAATCATGAATCATGAATTGAATCATGAATCATGAATCATGAATTGAATCATGAATCATGAATCATGAATTGAATCATGAATCATGAATCGAATCCTGAATCATGAATCATGAATTGAATCATGAATCATGAATTGAATCATAAATTGAATCATAAATAATAAATCATGAATTGAATCATGATTCATGAATCGAATCATGAATCATGAATTGAATCATGAATCATGAATTGAATCATAAATTGAATCATAAATCATAAATCATAAATTGAATCATGAATCATGAATCATGAATCGAATCATGAATCATGAATCATGAATCATGAATCGAATCATGAATCATGAATCATGAATCATGAATCATGAATCGAATCATGAATCATGAATTGAATCATGAATCATGAATTAAATCATGAATCATGAATTGAATCATGAATTGAATCATAAATCATGAATCATGAATTGAATCATGAATCATAAATCATGAATCGAATCATGAATCATGAATTATGAATCGAATCATGAATCATGAATTGAATCATAAATCATAAATCATGAATCGAATCATGAATCATGAATTATGAATCGAATCATGAATCATGAATTGAATCATGAATCATGAATCATGAATTGAATCATGAATCATGAATCATGAATCGAATCATGAATCATGAATTGAATCATGAATCATGAATCATGAATCAAATCATGAATCATGAATCATGATTTAAATTATGAATTGAATCATAAATTGAATCATAAATCATAAATCATGAATTGAATCATGAATCATGAATCATGAATTATGAATCATGAATCGAATCATGAATCATGAATTAAATCATGAATCATGAATCATGAATCAAATCATGAATCATGAATCATGAATTGAATCATGAATCATGAATTGAATCATGAATCATGAATCATGAATTGAATCATTAATCATGAATCGAATCCTGAATCATGAATCATGAATTGAATCATGAATCATGAATTGAATCATAAATTGAATCATAAATAATAAATCATGAATTGAATCATGAATCGAATCATGAATCATGAATCATGAATTGAATCATAAATTGAATCATAAATCATAAATCATGAATTACATAATGAATCATGAATCATGAATTGAATCATGAATCATGAATCGAATCATGAATCATGAATTGAATCATGAATCATGAATTGAATCATAAATTGAATCATAAATCATAAATCATGAATTGAATCATGAATCATGAATCGAATCATGAATCATGAATCGAATCATGAATCATGAATTGAATCATAAATCATGAATCATGAATCGAATCATGAATCATGAATTGAATCATGAATTGAATCATGAATCATGAATCATGAATCATGAATCGAATC
This sequence comes from Mixophyes fleayi, assembly GCF_038048845.1. Classification (NCBI taxonomy): domain Eukaryota; kingdom Metazoa; phylum Chordata; class Amphibia; order Anura; family Limnodynastidae; genus Mixophyes; species Mixophyes fleayi. Next base: position 46,577 of record NW_027446022.1, read on the forward strand.
ATAAATTATGAATCATGAATCATGAATCGAATCATGAATCATGAATCATGAATCGAATCATAAATTATGAATCATGAATCGAATCATGAATCATGAATCGAATCATGAATCATGAATCATGAATCGAATCATTAATCTCGAATCATGAATTGAATCATGAATCATGAATTGAATCATGAATTGAATTATAAATCATGAATCATGAATTAAATCATGAATCATAATTCGAATGATGAATCATGAATTAAATCATGAATCATAAATCATGAATTGAATGATGAATCATGAATTAAATCATGAATCATAAATCATGAATTGAATCATGAATCATGAATTATGAATCGAATCATGAATCATGAAATGAATCATGAATTGATTCATGAATTGAATCATAAATCATGAATCATGAATTGAATAATGAATCATGAATCATGAATCGAATCATGAATCATGAATCATGAATTGAATCATAAATTGAATCATAAATCATAAATCATGAATTGAATCATGAATCATGAATCATGAATTATGAATCATGAATTGAATCATGAATCATGAATTAAATCATGAATCATGAATTAAATCATGAATCATGAATCATGAATTGAATCATGAATCATGAATCATGAATTGAATCATGAATCATAAATCGAATCATGAATCATGAATCATGAATCATGAATCGAATCATGAATCATGAATTGAATCATGAATCATGAATTGAATCATGAATCATAAATCATGAAACATGAATTGAATCATGAATCATGAATCATGAATCGAATCATGAATCATGAATCATGAATTGAATCATGAATCATGAATCATGAATCATGAATCATGAATTGAATCATGAATTGAATTATAAATCATGAATCATGAATTGAATTATGAATCATAAATCGAATGATGAATCATGAATTGAATCATGAATTGAATCATAAATTGAATCATAAATAATAAATCATGAATTGAATCATGACAATGAATCGAATCATGAATCATGAATCATGAATTGAATCATAAATTGAATCATAAATCATAAATCATGAATTAAATAATGAATCATGAATCATGAATTGAATCATGAATCATGAATCATTAATCATGAATTGAATCATGAATCATGAATCATGAATTGAATCATGAATCATGAATCGAATCATGAATCATGAATTAAATAATGAATCATGAATCATGAATCGAATCATGAATCATGAATCGAATCATGAATCATGAATCATGAACTGAATCATGAATCATGAATTGAATCATAAATTGAATCATAAATCATAAATCATGAATTGAATCATAAATCATGAATCATGAATTATGAATCATGAATCGAATCATGAATCATGAATCATGAATTGAATCATGAATCATGAATAATGAATCATGAATCATGAATCATGAAACGAATCATGAATCATAAATCGATTCATGAATCATGAATCAAATCATGAATCATGAAATGAATCATGAATTGAATCATGAATTTAATCATAAATCATGAATCATGAATTGAATCATGAATCATGAATCAAATCATGAATCATGAATTGAATCATAAATCATGAATCATGAATCTTGAATCATGAATCATGAATTGAATCATGAATCATGAATTGAATCATGAATCATGAATCATGAATCATGAATTGAATCATGAATCATGAATCATGAATTGAATCATGAATCATGAATCGAATCCTGAATCATGAATCATGAATTGAATCATGAATCATGAATTGAATCATAAATTGAATCATAAATAATAAATCATGAATTGAATCATGAATCATGAATCGAATCATGAATCATGAATTGAATCATGAATCATGAATTGAATCATAAATTGAATCATAAATCATAAATCATGAATTGAATCATGAATCATGAATCGAATCATGAATCATGAATTGAATCATGAATCATGAATCATGAATCGAATCATGAATCATGAATCATGAATCATGAATCGAATCATGAATCATGAATTGAATCATGAATCATGAATTGAATCATGAATCATGAATTGAATCATGAATCATGAATCATGAATCATGAATCGAATCATAAATTATGAATCATGAATCATGAATCGAATCATGAATCATGAATCGAATCATGAATCATGAATCATGAATCGAATCATGAATCTCGAATCATGAATTGAATCATGAATAATGAATTGAATCATGAATTGAATCATAAATCATGAATCATGAATTGAATCATGAATCATAAATCATGAATCGAATCATGAATCATGAATTATGAATCGAATCATGAATCATGAATTGAATCATGAATCATGAATCATGAATCATGAATCGAATCATGAATCATGAATTGAATCATGAATCATGAATCATGAATTGAATCAGGAATCATGAATCATGAATCATGAATCGAATCATGAATCATGAATTGAATCATGAATCATGAATCATGAATCGAATCATGAATCATGAATCATGATTTAAATTATGAATTGAATCATAAATTGAATCATAAATCATAAATCATGAATTGAATCATGAATCATTAATCATGAATTATGAATCATGAATCGAATCATGAATCATGAATTAAATCATGAATCATGAATCATGAATCGAATCATGAATCATGAATCATGAATTGAATCATGAATCATGAATTGAATCATTAATCATGAATCGAATCCTGAATCATGAATCATGAATTGAATCATGAATCATGAATTGAATCATAAATTGAATCATAAATAATAAATCATGAATTGAATCATGAATCGAATCATGAATCATGAATCATGAATTGAATCATAAATTGAATCATAAATCATAAATCATGAATTACATAATGAATCATGAATCATGAATTAAATCATGAATCATGAATTGAATCATGAATCATGAATCATGAATCATGAATCGAATCATAAATTATGAATCATGAATCATGAATCGAATCATGAATTGAATTATAAATCATGAATCATGAATTGAATCATGAATTATAAATCGAATGATGAATCATGAATTGAATCATGAATCATAAATCATAAATCGAATCATGAATCATGAATTATGAATCGAATCATGAATCATGAATTGAATCATGAATTGAATCATAAATCATGAATCATGAATTGAATCATGAATCATGAATCGAATCATAATTCATGAATTGAATCATGAATCATGAATCATGAATCATGAATCATGAATCGAATCATGAATCATGAATTGAATCCTGAATCATGAATCATGAATTGAATCATGAATTGAATCATAAATTGAATCATAAATAATAAATCATGAATTGAATCATGAATCATGAATCGAATCATGAATCATGAATCATGAATTGAATCATAAATTGAATCATAAATCATAAATCATGAATTAAATAATGAATCATGAATCATGAATTGAATTATGAATCATGAATCATTAATCATGAATTGAATCATGAATCATGAATCATGAATTGAATCATGAATCATGAATCGAATCATGAATCATGAATTAAATAATGAATCATGAATCATGAATTGAATCATGAATCATGAATTGAATCATGAATCATGAATCATGAACTGAATCATGAATCATGAATTGAATCATAAATTGAATCATTAATCATAAATCATGAATTTAATCATAAATCATGAATCATGAATTATGAATCATGAATCGAATCATGAATCATGAATCATGAATTGAATCATGAATCATGAATAATGAATCATGATTCATGAATCATGAAACGAATCATGAATCATAATTCGATTCATGAATCATGAATCAAATCATGAATCATGAAATGAATCATGAATTGAATCATGAATTTAATCATAAATCATGAATCATGAATTGAATCATGAATCATGAATCGAATCATGAATCATGAATTGAATCATAAATCATGAATCATGAATCATGAATCATGAATCATGAATCGAATCATGAATCATGAATTGAATCATGAATCATGAATTGAATCATGAATCATGAATCATGAATTGAATCATGAATCATGAATCATGAATTGAATCATGAATCATGAATCGAATCCTGAATCATGAATCATGAATTGAATCATGAATCATGAATTGAATCATAAATTGAATCATAAATAATAAATCATGAATTGAATCATGAATCATGAATCGAATCATGAATCATGAATTGAATCATGAATTGAATCATAAATTGAATCATAAATCATAAATCATGAATTGAATCATGAATCATGAATCGAATCATGAATCATGAATTGAATCATAAATCATGAATCATGAATCGAATCATGAATCATGAATTGAATCATGAATCATGAATTGAATCATGAATCATGAATCATGAATCATGAATCGAATCATAAATTATGAATCATGAATCATGAATCGAATCATGAATCATGAATCGAATCATGAATCATGAATCATGAATCGAATCATGAATCTCGAATCATGAATCGAATCATGAATCATGAATCATGAATTGAATCATGAATCATGAATCATGAAACGAATCATGAATCGTGAATCGATTCATGAATCATGAATCAAATCATGAATCATGAAATGAATCATTAATTGAATCATGAATTTAATCATAAATCATGAATCATGAATTTAATCATAAATCATGAATCATGAATTGAATCATGAATCATGAATCGAATCATGAATTGAATCATAAATCATTAATCATGAATCGAATCATGAATCATGAATTGAATCATGAATCATGAATTGAATCATGAATCATGAATCATGAATTGAATCATGAATCATGAATCATGAATTGAATCATGAATCATGAATCGAATCATGAATCATGAATTGAATCATGAATCATGAATTGAATCATAAATTGAATCATAAATAATAAATCATGAATTGAATCATGATTCATGAATCGAATCATGAATCATGAATTGAATCATGAATCATGAATTGAATCATAAATTGAATCATAAATCATAAATCATAAATTGAATCATGAATCATGAATCATGAATCGAATCATGAATCATGAATCATGAATCATGAATCGAATCATGAATCATGAATCATGAATCATGAATCATGAATCATGAATCGAATCATGAATCATGAATTGAATCATGAATCATGAATTAAATCATGAATCATGAATTGAATCATGAATTGAATCATAAATCATGAATCATGAATTGAATCATGAATCATAAATCATGAATCGAATCATGAATCATGAATTATGAATCGAATCATGAATCATGAATTGAATCATAAATCATAAATCATGAATCGAATCATGAATCATGAATTATGAATCGAATCATGAATCATGAATCGAATCATGAATCATGAATTGAATCATGAATCATGAATCATGAATTGAATCATGAATCATGAATCATGAATCATGAATCGAATCATGAATCATGAATTGAATCATGAATCATGAATCATGAATCAAATCATGAATCATGAATCATGATTTAAATTATGAATTGAATCATAAATTGAATCATAAATCATAAATCATGAATTGAATCATGAATCATGAATCATGAATTATGAATCATGAATCGAATCATGAATCATGAATTAAATCATGAATCATGAATCATGAATCAAATCATGAATCATGAATCATGAATTGAATCATGAATCATGAATTGAATCATGAATCATGAATTGAATCATTAATCATGAATCGAATCCTGAATCATGAATCATGAATTGAATCATGAATCATGAATTGAATCATAAATTGAATCATAAATAATAAATCATGAATTGAATCATGAATCGAATCATGAATCATGAATCATGAATTGAATCATAAATTGAATCATAAATCATAAATCATGAATTACATAATGAATCATGAATCATGAATTGAATCATGAATCATGAATCGAATCATGAATCATGAATTGAATCATGAATCATGAATTGAATCATAAATTGAATCATAAATCATAAATCATGAATTGAATCATGAATCATGAATCGAATCATGAATCATGAATCGAATCATGAATCATAAATTGAATCATAAATCATGAATCATGAATCGAATCATGAATCATGAATTGAATCATGAATTGAATCATGAATCATGAATCATGAATCATGAATCGAATCATAAATTATGAATCATGAATCATGAATCGAATCATGAATCATGAATCATGAATCGAATCATAAATTATGAATCATGAATCATGAATCGAATCATGAATCATGAATCGAATCATGAATCATGAATCATGAATCGAATCATTAATCTCGAATCATGAATTGAATCATGAATCATGAATTGAATCATGAATTGAATTATAAATCATGAATCATGAATTAAATCATGAATCATAATTCGAATGATGAATCATGAATTAAATCATGAATCATAAATCATGAATTGAATGATGAATCATGAATTAAATCATGAATCATAAATCATGAATTGAATCATGAATCATGAATTATGAATCGAATCATGAATCATGAATCATGAATCGAATCATGAATCATGAATCATGAATTGAATCATAAATTGAATCATAAATCATAAATCATGAATTGAATCATGAATCATGAATTATGAATCATGAATTGAATCATGAATCATGAATTAAATCATGAATCATGAATTAAATCATGAATCATGAATCATGAATCATGAATTGAATCATGAATCATGAATCATGAATTGAATCATGAATCATAAATCGAATCATGAATCATGAATCATGAATCATGAATCATGAATCGAATCATGAATCATGAATTGAATCATGAATCATGAATTGAATCATGAATCATAAATCATGAAACATGAATTGAATCATGAATCATGAATCATGAATCGAATCATGAATCATGAATCATGAATTGAATCATGAATCATGAATCATGAATCATGAATCATGAATTGAATCATGAATTGAATTATAAATCATGAATCATGAATTGAATCATGAATCATAAATCGAATGATGAATCATGAATTGAATCATGAATTGAATCATAAATTGAATCATAAATAATAAATCATGAATTGAATCATGACAATGAATCGAATCATGAATCGTGAATTGAATCATAAATTGAATCATAAATCATAAATCATGAATTAAATAATGAATCATGAATCATGAATTGAATCATGAATCATGAATCATTAATCATGAATTGAATCATGAATCATGAATCATGAATTGAATCATGAATCATGAATCGAATCATGAATCATGAATTAAATAATGAATCATGAATCATGAATCGAATCATGAATCATGAATCGAATCATGAATCATGAATCATGAATTGAATCATAAATTGAATCATAAATCATAAATCATGAATTGAATCATAAATCATGAATCATGAATTATGAATCATGAATCGAATCATGAATCATGAATCATGAATTGAATCATGAATCATGAATAATGAATCATGAATCATGAATCATGAAACGAATCATGAATCATAAATCGATTCATGAATCATGAATCAAATCATGAATCATGAAATGAATCATGAATTGAATCATGAATTTAATCATAAATCATGAATCATGAATTGAATCATGAATCATGAATCAAATCATGAATCATGAATTGAATCATAAATCATGAATCATGAATCTTGAATCATGAATCATGAATTGAATCATGAATCATGAATTGAATCATGAATCATGAATCATGAATCATGAATTGAATCATGAATCATGAATCATGAATTGAATCATGAATCATGAATCGAATCCTGAATCATGAATCATGAATTGAATCATGAATCATGAATTGAATCATAAATTGAATCATAAATAATAAATCATGAATTGAATCATGAATCATGAATCGAATCATGAATCATGAATTGAATCATGAATCATGAATTGAATCATAAATTGAATCATAAATCATAAATCATGAATTGAATCATGAATCATGAATCGAATCATGAATCATGAATTGAATCATGAATCATGAATCATGAATCGAATCATGAATCATGAATCATGAATCATGAATCGAATCATGAATCATGAATTGAATCATGAATCATGAATTGAATCATGAATCATGAATTGAATCATGAATCATGAATCATGAATCATGAATCGAATCATAAATTATGAATCATGAATCATGAATCGAATCATGAATCATGAATCGAATCATGAATCATGAATCATGAATCGAATCATGAATCTCGAATCATGAATTGAATCATGAATAATGAATTGAATCATGAATTGAATCATAAATCATGAATCATGAATTGAATCATGAATCATAAATCATGAATCGAATCATGAATCATGAATTATGAATCGAATCATGAATCATGAATTGAATCATGAATCATGAATCATGAATCATGAATCGAATCATGAATCATGAATTGAATCATGAATCATGAATCATGAATTGAATCATGAATCATGAATCATGAATCATGAATCGAATCATGAATCATGAATTGAATCATGAATCATGAATCATGAATCGAATCATGAATCATGAATCATGATTTAAATTATGAATTGAATCATAAATTGAATCATAAATCATAAATCATGAATTGAATCATGAATCATTAATCATGAATTATGAATCATGAATCGAATCATGAATCATGAATTAAATCATGAATCATGAATCATGAATCGAATCATGAATCATGAATCATGAATTGAATCATGAATCATGAATTGAATCATGAATCATGAATCATGAATTGAATCATTAATCATGAATCGAATCCTGAATCATGAATCATGAATTGAATCATGAATCATGAATTGAATCATAAATTGAATCATAAATAATAAATCATGAATTGAATCATGAATCGAATCATGAATCATAAATCATGAATTACATAATGAATCATGAATCATGAATTAAATCATGAATCATGAATTGAATCATGAATCATGAATCATGAATCATGAATCGAATCATAAATTATGAATCATGAATCATGAATCGAATCATGAATCATGAATCGAATCATGAATCATGAATCATGAATCGAATCATGAATCTCGAATCATGAATTGAATCATGAATAATGAATTGAATCATGAATTAAATCATAAATCATGAATCATGAATTGAATCATGAATCATAAATCATGAATCGAATCATGAATCATGAATTATGAATTGAATCATGAATCATGAATTGAATCATGAATCATGAATCATGAATTGAATCATGAATCATGAATCATGAATCATGAATCGAATCATGAATCATGAATTGAATCATGAATCATGAATCATGAATCGAATCATGAATCATGAATCATGATTTAAATTATGAATTGAATCATAAATTGAATCATAAATCATAAATCATGAATTGAATCATGAATCATAAATCATGAATTATGAATCATGAATCGAATCATGAATCATGAATTAAATCATGAATCATGAATCATGAATCAAATCATGAATCATGAATCATGAATCATGAATCGAATCATAAATTATGAATCATGAATCATGAATCGAATCATGAATCATGAATCGAATCATGAATCATGAATCATGAATCGAATCATGAATCTCGAATCATGAATTGAATCATGAATCATGAATTGAATCATGAATTGAATTATAAATCATGAATCATGAATTGAATCATGAATTATAAATCGAATGATGAATCATGAATTGAATCATGAATCATAAATCATAAATCGAATCATGAATCATGAATTATGAATCGAATCATGAATCATGAATTGAATCATAAATCATGAATCATGAATTGAATCATGAATCATGAATCGAATCATAATTCATGAATTGAATCATGAATCATGAATCATGAATCATGAATCATGAATCGAATCATGAATCATGAATTGAATCCTGAATCATGAATCATGAATTGAATCATAAATTGAATCATAAATAATAAATCATGAATTGAATCATGAATCATGAATCGAATCATGAATCATGAATCATGAATTGAATCATAAATTGAATCATAAATCATAAATCATGAATTAAATAATGAATCATGAATCATGAATTGAATTATGAATCATGAATCATTAATCATGAATTGAATCATGAATCATGAATCATGAATTGAATCATGAATCATGAATCGAATCATGAATCATGAATTAAATAATGAATCATGAATCATAAATTGAATCATGAATCATGAATCGAATCATGAATCATGAATCATGAACTGAATCATGAATCATGAATTGAATCATAAATTGAATCATAAATCATAAATCATGAATTGAATCATAAATCATGAATCATGAATTATGAATCATGAATCGAATCATGAATCATGAATCATGAATTGAATCATGAATCATGAATAATGAATCATGAATCATGAATCATGAAACGAATCATGAATCATGAATCGATTCATGAATCATGAATCAAATCATGAATCATGAAATGAATCATGAATTGAATCATGAATTTAATCATAAATCATGAATCATGAATTGAATCATGAATCATGAATCGAATCATGAATCATGAATTGAATCATAAATCATGAATCATGAATCATGAATCATGAATCGAATCATGAATCATGAATTGAATCATGAATCATGAATTGAATCATGAATCATGAATCATGAATCATGAATTGAATCATGAATCATGAATCATGAATTGAATCATGAATCATGAATCGAATCCTGAATCATGAATCATGAATTGAATCATGAATCATGAATTGAATCATAAATTGAATCATGAATAATAAATCATGAATTGAATCATGAATCATGAATCGAATCATGAATCATGAATTGAATCATGAATCATGAATTGAATCATAAATTGAATCATAAATCATAAATCATGAATTGAATCATGAATCATGAATCGAATCATGAATCATGAATTGAATCATAAATCATGAATCATGAATTGAATCATGAATCATGAATTGAATCATGAATCATGAATTGAATCATGAATCATGAATCATGAATCATGAATTGAATCATAAATTATGAATCATGAATCATGAATCGAATCATGAATCATGAATCGAATCATGAATCATGAATCGAATCATGAATCATGAATCATGAATCGAATCATGAATCATGAATCATGAATCGAATCATGAATCTCGAATCATGAATCGAATCATGAATCATGAATCATGAATTGAATCATGAATCATGAATAATGAATCATGAATCATGAATCATGAAACGAATCATGAATCATGAATCGATTCATGAATCATGAATCAAATCATGAATCATGAAATGAATCATTAATTGAATAATGAATTTAATCATAAATCATGAATCATGAATTTAATCATAAATCATGAATCATGAATTGAATCATGAATCATGAATCGAATCATGAATCATGAATTGAATCATAAATCATTAATCATGAATCGAATCATGAATCATGAATCATGAATTGAATCATGAATCATGAATTGAATCATAAATTGAATCATAAATAATAAATCATGAATTGAATCATGATTCATGAATCGAATCATGAATCATGAATTGAATCATGAATCATGAATTGAATCATAAATTGAATCATAAATCATAAATCATAAATTGAATCATGAATCATGAATCGAATCATGAATCATGAATTGAATTATGAATCATGAATCATGAATCGAATCATGAATCATGAATCATGAATCATGAATCGAATCATGAATCATGAATTGAATCATGAATCATGAATTAAATCATGAATCATGAATTGAATCATGAATTGAATCATAAATCATGAATCATGAATTGAATCATGAATCATAAATCATGAATCGAATCATGAATCATGAATTATGAATCGAATCATGAATCATGAATTGAATCATAAATCATAAATCATGAATCGAATCATGAATCATGAATTATGAATCGAATCATGAATCATGAATTGAATCATGAATCATGAATCATGAATTGAATCATGAATCATGAATCATGAATCATGAATCGAATCATGAATCATGAATTGAATCATGAATCATGAATCATGAATCATGAATTGAATCATGAATCATGAATCATGAATTGAATCATGAATCATGAATCGAATCCTGGATCATGAATCATGAATTGAATCATGAATCATGAATTGAATCATAAATTGAATCATAAATAATAAATCATGAATTGAATCATGAATCATGAATCGAATCATGAATCATGAATTGAATCATGAATCATGAATTGAATCATAAATTGAATCATAAATCGTAAATCATGAATTGAATCATGAATCATGAATCGAATCATGAATCATGAATTGAATCATAAATCATGAATCATGAATCGAATCATGAATCATGAATTGAATCATGAATCATGAATTGAATCATGAATCATGAATTGAATCATGAATCATGAATCATGAATCATGAATTGAATCATAAATTATGAATCATGAATCATGAATCGAATCATGAATCATGAATCGAATCATGAATCATGAATCGAATCATGAATCATGAATCATGAATCGAATCATGAATCATGAATCATGAATCGAATCATGAATCTCGAATCATGAATCGAATCATGAATCATGAATCATGAATTGAATCATGAATCATGAATAATGAATCATGAATCATGAATCATGAAACGAATCATGAATCATGAATCGATTCATGAATCATGAATCAAATCATGAATCATGAAATGAATCATTAATTGAATAATGAATTTAATCATAAATCATGAATCATGAATTTAATCATAAATCATGAATCATGAATTGAATCATGAATCATGAATCGAATCATGAATCATGAATTGAATCATAAATCATGAATCATGAATTGAATCATGAATCATGAATCAAATCATGAATCATGAATCATGATTTAAATTATGAATTGAATCATAAATTGAATCATAAATCATAAATCATGAATTGAATCATGAATCATGAATCATGAATTATGAATCATGAATCGAATCATGAATCATGAATTAAATCATGAATCATGAATCATGAATCAAATCATGAATCATGAATTGAATCATGAATCATGAATTGAATCATGAATCATGAATCATGAATTGAATCATTAATCATGAATCGAATCCTGAATCATGAATCATGAATTGAATCATGAATCATGAATTGAATCATAAATTGAATCATAAATAATAAATCATGAATTGAATCATGAATCGAATCATGAATCATGAATCATGAATTGAATCATAAATTGAATCATAAATCATAAATCATGAATTACATAATGAATCATGAATCATGAATTGAATCATGAATCATGAATCGAATCATGAATCATGAATTGAATCATGAATCATGAATTGAATCATAAATTGAATCATAAATCATAAATCATGAATTGAATCATGAATCATGAATCGAATCATGAATCATGAATCGAATCATGAATCATGAATTGAATCATAAATCATGAATCATGAATCGAATCATGAATCATGAATTGAATCATGAATTGAATCATGAATCATGAATCATGAATCATGAATCGAATCATAAATTATGAATCATGAATCATGAATCGAATCATGAATCATGAATTGAATCATAAATTATGAATCATGAATCATGAATCGAATCATGAATCATGAATCGAATCATGAATCATGAATCATGATTCGAATCATTAATCTCGAATCATGAATTGAATCATGAATCATGAATTGAATCATGAATTGAATTATAAATCATGAATCATGAATTAAATCATGAATCATAATTCGAATGATGAATCATGAATTAAATCATGAATCATAAATCATGAATTGAATCATGAATCATGAATTATGAATCGAATCATGAATCATGAAATGAATCATGAATTGATTCATGAATTGAATCATAAATCATGAATCATGAATTGAATAATGAATCATGAATCATGAATCGAATCATGAATCATGAATCATGAATTGAATCATAAATTGAATCATAAATCATAAATCATGAATTGAATCATGAATCATGAATCATGAATTATGAATCATAAATTGAATCATGAATCATGAATTAAATCATGAATCATGAATTAAATCATGAATCATGAATCATGAATCATGAATTGAATCATGAATCATGAATCATGAATTGAATCATGAATCATAAATCGAATCATGAATCATGAATCATGAATCATGAATCGAATCATGAATCATGAATTGAATCATGAATCATGAATTGAATCATGAATCATGAATCATGAATCATGAATTGAATCATGAATCATGAATCATGAATCGAATCATGAATCATGAATCATGAATTGAATCATGAATCATGAATCATGAATCATGAATCATGAATTGAATCATGAATTGAATTATAAATCATGAATCATGAATTGAATCATGAATCATAAATCGAATGATGAATCATGAATTGAATCATGAATCATAAATCATAAATCGAATCATGAATCATGAATTATGAATCGAATCATGAATCATGAAATGAATCATGAATTGAATCATGAATTGAATCATGAAATGAATCATGAATCATGAATCGAATCATAATTCATGAATTGAATCATGAATCATGAATCATGGATCATGAATCATGAATCGAATCATGAATCATGAATTGAATCATGAATCATGAATTGAATCATGAATCATGAATCATGAATCATGAATCATGAATCATGAATTGAATCATGAATCATGAATCGAATCCTGAATCATGAATCATGAATTGAATCATGACAATGAATCGAATCATGAATCATGAATCATGAATTGAATCATAAATTGAATCATAAATCATAAATCATGAATTAAATAATGAATCATGAATCATGAATTGAATCATGAATCATGAATCATTAATCATGAATTGAATCATGAATCATGAATCATGAATTGAATCATGAATCATGAATCGAATCATGAATCATGAATTAAATAATGAATCATGAATCATGAATCGAATCATGAATCATGAATCGAATCATGAATCATGAATCATGAACTGAATCATGAATCATGAATTGAATCATAAATTGAATCATAAATCATAAATCATGAATTGAATCATAAATCATGAATCATGAATTATGAATCATGAATCGAATCATGAATCATGAATCATGAATTGAATCATGAATCATGAATAATGAATCATGAATCATGAATCATGAAACGAATCATGAATCATAAATCGATTCATGAATCATGAATCAAATCATGAATCATGAAATGAATCATGAATTGAATCATGAATTTAATCATAAATCATGAATCATGAATTGAATCATGAATCATGACTCAAATCATGAATCATGAATTGAATCATAAATCATGAAACATGAATCTTGAATCATGAATCATGAATTGAATCATGAATCATGAATTGAATCATGAATCATGAATCATGAATCATGAATCATGAATTGAATCATGAATCATGAATCATGAATTATGAATCATAAATTGAATCATGAATCATGAATTAAATCATGAATCATGAATTAAATCATGAATCATGAATCATGAATCATGAATTGAATCATGAATCATGAATCATGAATTGAATCATGAATCATAAATCGAATCATGAATCATGAATCATGAATCATGAATCGAATCATGAATCATGAATTGAATCATGAATCATGAATTGAATCATGAATCATGAATCATGAATCATGAATTGAATCATGAATCATGAATCATGAATCGAATCATGAATCATGAATCATGAATTGAATCATGAATCATGAATCATGAATCATGAATTGAATCATGAATTGAATTATAAATCATGAATCATGAATTGAATCATGAATCATAAATCGAATGATGAATCATGAATTGAATCATGAATCATAAATCATAAATCGAATCATGAATCATGAATTATGAATCGAATCATGAATCATGAAATGAATCATGAATTGAATCATGAATTGAATCATGAATTGAATCATGAATCATGAATCGAATCATAATTCATGAATTGAATCATGAATCATGAATCATGGATCATGAATCATGAATCGAATCATGAATCATGAATTGAATCATGAATCATGAATTGAATCATGAATCATGAATCATGAATCATGAATCATGAATTGAATCATGAATCATGAATCGAATCCTGAATCATGAATCATGAATTGAATCATGAATTGAATCATAAATTGAATCATAAATAATAAATCATGAATTGAATCATGACAATGAATCGAATCATGAATCATGAATCATGAATTGAATCATAAATTGAATCATAAATCATAAATCATGAATTAAATAATGAATCATGAATCATGAATTGAATCATGAATCATGAATCATTAATCATGAATTGAATCATGAATCATGAATCATGAATTGAATCATGAATCATGAATCGAATCATGAATCATGAATTAAATAATGAATCATGAATCATGAATCGAATCATGAATCATGAATCGAATCATGAATCATGAATCATGAACTGAATCATGAATCATGAATTGAATCATAAATTGAATCATAAATCATAAATCATGAATTGAATCATAAATCATGAATCATGAATTATGAATCATGAATCGAATCATGAATCATGAATCATGAATTGAATCATGAATCATGAATAATGAATCATGAATCATGAATCATGAAACGAATCATGAATCATAAATCGATTCATGAATCATGAATCAAATCATGAATCATGAAATGAATCATGAATTGAATCATGAATTTAATCATAAATCATGAATCATGAATTGAATCATGAATCATGAATCAAATCATGAATCATGAATTGAATCGTAAATCATGAATCATGAATCTTGAATCATGAATCATGAATTGAATCATGAATCATGAATTGAATCATGAATCATGAATCATGAATCATGAATCATTAATTGAATCATGAATCATGAATTGAATCATGAATCATGAATCGAATCCTGAATCATGAATCATGAATTGAATCATGAATCATGAATTGAATCATAAATTGAATCATAAATAATAAATCATGAATTGAATCATGAATCATGAATCGAATCATGAATCATGAATTGAATCATGAATCATGAATTGAATCATAAATTGAATCATAAATCATAAATCATAAATCATGAATTGAATCATGAATCATGAATCGAATCATGAATCATGAATTGAATCATGAATCATGAATCATGAATCGAATCATGAATCATGAATCATGAATCATGAATCGAATCATGAATCATGAATTGAATCATGAATCATGAATTGAATCATGAATCATGAATTGAATCATGAATCATGAATTGAATCATAAATTGAATCATAAATAATAAATCATGAATTGAATCATGAATCATGAATCGAATCATGAATCATGAATTGAATCATGAATCATGAATTGAATCATAAATTGAATCATAAATCATAAATCATGAATTGAATCATGAATCATGAATCGAATCATGAATCATGAATTGAATCATGAATCATGAATCATGAATCGAATCATGAATCATGAATCATGAATCATGAATCGAATCATGAATCATGAATTGAATCATGAATCATGAATTGAATCATGAATCATGAATTGAATCATGAATCATGAATCATGAATCATGAATCGAATCATAAATTATGAATCATGAATCATGAATCGAATCATGAATCATGAATCGAATCATGAATCATGAATCATGAATCGAATCATGAATCTCGAATCATGAATTGAATCATGAATAATGAATTGAATCATGAATTGAATCATAAATCATGAATCATGAATTGAATCATGAATCATAAATCATGAATCGAATCATGAATCATGAATTATGAATCGAATCATGAATCATGAATTATGAATCGAATCATGAATCATGAATTGAATCATGAATCATGAATCATGAATCATGAATCGAATCATGAATCATGAATTGAATCATGAATCATGAATCATGAATTGAATCATGAATCATGAATCATGAATCATGAATCGAATCATGAATCATGAATTGAATCATGAATCATGAATCGAATCATGAATCATGAATCATGATTTAAATTATGAATTGAATCATAAATTGAATCATAAATCATAAATCATGAATTGAATCATGAATCATTAATCATGAATTATGAATCATGAATCGAATCATGAATCATGAATTAAATCATGAATCATGAATCGAATCATGAATCATGAATCATGAATTGAATCATGAATCATGAATTGAATCATGAATCATGAATCATGAATTGAATCATTAATCATGAATCGAATCCTGAATCATGAATCATGAATTGAATCATGAATCATGAATTGAATCATAAATTGAATCATAAATAATAAATCATGAATTGAATCATGAATCGAATCATGAATCATGAATCATGAATTGAATCATAAATTGAATCATAAATCATAAATCATGAATTACAAAATGAATCATGAATCATGAATTGAATCATGAATCATGAATCGAATCATGAATCATGAATTGAATCATGAATCATGAATTGAATCATAAATTGAATCATAAATCATAAATCATGAATTAAATCATGAATCATGAATCGAATCATGAATCATGAATTGAATCATAAATCATGAATCATGAATCGAATCATGAATCATGAATTGAATCATGAATCATGAATTGAATCATGAATCATGAATTGAATCATGAATCATGAATCATGAATCGAATCATAAATTATGAATCATGAATCATGAATCGAATCATGAATCATGAATCGAATCATGAATCATGAATAATGAATCGAATCATGAATCTCGAATCATGAATTGAATCATGAATCATGAATTGAGTCATGAATTGAATTATAAATCATGAATCATGAATTAAATCATGAATCATAATTCGAATGATGAATCATGAATTAAATCATGAATCATAAATTATGAATCGAATCATGAATCATGAATTATGAATCGAATCATGAATCATGAAATGAATCATGAATTGATTCATGAATTGAATCATAAATCATGAATCATGAATTGAATCATGAATTATGAATCATGAATCGAATCATGAATCATAAATCATGAATTGAATCATAAATTGAATCATAAATCATAAATCATGAATTGAATCATGAATCATGAATCATGAATTATGAATCATGAATCGAATCATGAATCATGAATTGAATCATGAATCATGAATCATAATTCGAATCATGAATCATGAATCATGAATTGAATCATGAATCATGAATCATGAATCATGAATCATGAATCGAATCATGAATCATGAATCGATTCATGAATCATAAATCGATTCATGAATCATGAATCATGAATCGAATCATGAATCATAAAATGAATCATGAATTGAATTATGAATTGAATCATAAATCATGAATCATGAATCGAATCATGAATCATAATTTGAATCATGAATCAGAAATTGAATCATAAATCATAAATCATGAATTGAATCATGAATCATGAATCATGAATTATGAATCATGAATCGAATCATGAATCATGAATTGAATCATGAATCATGAATCATGAATCGAATCATGAATCATGAATCATGAATTGAATCATGAATCATGAATCATAAATCGATTCATGAATCATGAATCATGAATCGAATCATGAATCAGAAAATGAATCATGAATTGAATCATGAATTGAATCATAAATCATGAATCATGAATTGAATCATGAATCATAAATCGAATCATAAATTGAATCATAAATCATAAATCATGAATTGAATCATGAATCATGAATCGAATCATGAATCATGAATTGAATCATGAATCATGAATTGAATCATAAATTGAATCATAAATCATAAATCATGAATTGAATCATGAATAATGAATCGAATCATGAATCATGAATTGAATCATAAATCATGAATCATGAATCGAATCATGAATCATGAATTGATTCATGAATCATGAATTGAATCATGAATCATGAATCATGAATCATGAATCGAATCATAAATTATGAATCATGAATCATGAATCGAATCATGAATCATGAATCGAATCATGAATCATGAATCATGAATCGAATCATGAATCTCGAATCATGAATTGAATCATGAATCATGAATTGAATTATAAATCATGAATCATGAATTAAATCATGAATCATAAATCGAATGATGAATCATGAATTGAATCATGAATCATAAATCATAAATCGAATCATGAATCATGAATTATGAATCGAATCATGAATCATATAATGAATCATGAATTGAATCATGAATTGAATCATAAATCATGAATCATGAATTGAATCATGAATCATGAATCGAATCATAATTCATGAATTGAATCATGAATCATGAATCATGAATCATGAATCGAATCATGAATCATGAATTGAATCATGAATCATGAATTGAATCATAAATTGAATCATAAATCATAAATCATGAATTGAATCATGAATCATGAATCGAATCATGAATCATGAATCATGAACCATGAATTAAATCATAAATCATGAATCGAATCATAAATCATGAATCGAATCATGAATTATGAATCATGAATCATGAATTGAATCATGAATCATGAATTGAATCATGAATCATGAATTATGAATCGAATCATGAATCATGAATTGAATCCTAAATTGAATCATAAATCATGAATTGAATCATGAATCATGAATCGAATCATGAATCATGAATTGAATCATGAATCATGAATCATGAATTGAATCATGAATCATGAATCATGAATCATGAATCGAATCATAAATCATGAATTGAATCATGAATCATGAATCATGAATCGAATCATGAATCATGAATTGAATCATGAATTGAATCATAAATTGAATCATAAATCATAAATCATGAATTGAATCATGAATCATGAATCATGAATTATGAATCATAAATCGAATCATGAATCATGAATTGAATCATGAATCATGAATCACGAATCGAATCATGAATCATGAATCATGAATTGAATCATGAATTGAATCATGAATCATGAATCGAATCATGAATTACGAATTCAATCATGAATCATGATTTGAATCATGAATCATGAATCATGAATCATGAATTGAATCATGAATCATGAATCATGAATTAAATCATGAATCATGAATTGAATCATGAATCATGAATCATGAATCGAATCATGAATCATGAATTCAATCATGAATCATGAATTGAATCATGAATCATGAATCGAATCATGAAACATGAATTAAATCATGAATCATGAATCATGAATCAAATCATGAATCATGAATCATGAATTGAATCATGAATCATGAATTGAATCATGAATCATGAATCATGAATTGAATCATTAATCATGAATCGAATCCTGAATCATGAATCATGAATTGAATCATGAATCATGAATTGAATCATAAATTGAATCATAAATAATAAATCATGAATTGAATCATGAATCGAATCATGAATCATGAATCATGAATTGAATCATAAATTGAATCATAAATCATAAATCATGAATTACATAATGAATCATGAATCATGAATTGAATCATGAATCATGAATCAAATCATGAATCATGAATTGAATCATGAATCATGAATTGAATCATAAATTGAATCATAAATCATAAATCATGAATTGAATCATGAATCATGAATCGAATCATGAATCATGAATCGAATCATGAATCATGAATTGAATCATAAATCATGAATCATGAATCGAATCATGAATCATGAATTGAATCATGAATTGAATCATGAATCATGAATCATGAATCATGAATCGAATCATAAATTATGAATCATGAATCATGAATCGAATCATGAATCATGAATCATGAATCGAATCATAAATTATGAATCATGAATCATGAATCGAATCATGAATCATGAATCGAATCATGAATCATGAATCATGATTCGAATCATTAATCTCGAATCATGAATTGAATCATGAATCATGAATTGAATCATGAATTGAATTATAAATCATGAATCATGAATTAAATCATGAATCATAATTCGAATGATGAATCATGAATTAAATCATGAATCATAAATCATGAATTGAATCATGAATCATGAATTATGAATCGAATCATGAATCATGAAATGAATCATGAATTGATTCATGAATTGAATCATAAATCATGAATCATGAATTGAATAATGAATCATGAATCATGAATCGAATCATGAATCATGAATCATGAATTGAATCATAAATTGAATCATAAATCATAAATCATGAATTGAATCATGAATCATGAATCATGAATTATGAATCATAAATTGAATCATGAATCATGAATTAAATCATGAATCATGAATTAAATCATGAATCATGAATCATGAATCATGAATTGAATCATGAATCATGAATCATGAATTGAATCATGAATCATAAATCGAATCATGAATCCTGAATCATGAATCATGATTCGAATCATGAATCATGAATTGAATCATGAATCATGAATTGAATCACGAATCATGAATCATGAATCATGAATTGAATCATGAATCATGAATCATGAATCGAATCATGAATCATGAATCATGAATTGAATCATGAATCATGAATCATGAATCATGAATTGAATCATAAATTGAATTATAAAACATGAATCATGAATTGAATCATGAATCATAAATCGAATGATGAATCATGAATTGAATCATGAATCATAAATCATAAATCGAATCATGAATCATGAATTATGAATCGAATCATGAATCATGAAATGAATCATGAATTGAATCATGAATTGAATCATGAATTGAATCATAAATCATGAATCATGAATTGAATCATGAATCATGAATCGAATCATAATTCATGAATTGAATCATGAATCATGAATCATGGATCATGAATCATGAATCGAATCATGAATCATGAATTGAATCATGAATCATGAATTGAATCATGAATCATGAATCATGAATCATGAATCATGAATCATGAATTGAATCATGAATCATGAATCGAATCCTGAATCATGAATCATGAATTGAATCATGAATCATGAATCATGAATTGAATCATGAATCATGAATCGAATCCTGAATCATGAATCATGAATTGAATCATGAATTGAATCATAAATTGAATCATAAATAATAAATCATGAATTGAATCATGACAATGAATCGAATCATGAATCATGAATCATGAATTGAATCATAAATTGAATCATAAATCATAAATCATGAATTAAATAATGAATCATGAATCATGAATTGAATCATGAATCATGAATCATTAATCATGAATTGAATCATGAATCATGAATCATGAATTGAATCATGAATCATGAATCGAATCATGAATCATGAATTAAATAATGAATCATGAATCATGAATCGAATCATGAATCATGAATTGAATCATAAATTGAATCATAAATCATAAATCATGAATTGAATCATAAATCATGAATCATGAATTATGAATCATGAATCGAATCATGAATCATGAATCATGAATTGAATCATGAATCATGAATCATGAAACGAATCATGAATCATAAATCGATTCATGAATCATGAATCAAATCATGAATCATGAAATGAATCATGAATTGAATCATGAATTTAATCATAAATCATGAATCATGAATTGAATCATGAATCATGAATCAAATCATGAATCATGAATTGAATCATAAATCATGAATCATGAATCTTGAATCATGAATCATGAATTGAATCATGAATCATGAATTGAATCATGAATCATGAATCATGAATCATGAATCATGAATTGAATCATGAATCATGAATCATGAATTGAATCATGAATCATGAATCGAATCCTGAATCATGAATCATGAATTGAATCATGAATCATGAATTGAATCATAAATTGAATCATAAATAATAAATCATGAATTGAATCATGAATCATGAATCGAATCATGAATCATGAATTGAATCATGAATCATGAATTGAATCATAAATTGAATCATAAATCATAAATCATGAATTGAATCATGAATCATGAATCGAATCATGAATCATGAATTGAATCATGAATCATGAATCATGAATCGAATCATGAATCATGAATCATGAATCGAATCATGAATCATGAATTGAATCATGAATCATGAATTGAATCATGAATCATGAATTGAATCATAAATTGAATCATAAATAATAAATCATGAATTGAATCATGAATCATGAATCGAATCATGAATCATGAATTGAATCATGAATCATGAATTGAATCATAAATTGAATCATAAATCATAAATCATGAATTGAATCATGAATCATGAATCGAATCATGAATCATGAATTGAATCATGAATCATGAATCATGAATCGAATCATGAATCATGAATCATGAATCATGAATCGAATCATGAATCATGAATTGAATCATGAATCATGAATTGAATCATGAATCATGAATTGAATCATGAATCATGAATTGAATCATGAATCATGAATCATGAATCATGAATCGAATCATAAATTATGAATCATGAATCATGAATCGAATCATGAATCATGAATCGAATCATGAATCATGAATCATGAATCGAATCATGAATCTCGAATCATGAATTGAATCATGAATAATGAATTGAATCATGAATTGAATCATAAATCATGAATCATGAATTGAATCATGAATCATAAATCATGAATCGAATCATGAATCATGAATTATGAATCGAATCATGAATCATGAATTGAATCATGAATCATGAATCATGAATCATGAATCGAATCATGAATCATGAATTGAATCATGAATCATGAATCATGAATTGAATCATGAATCATGAATCATGAATCATGAATCGAATCTTGAATCATGAATCGAATCATGAATCATGAATCATGAATCGAATCATGAATCATGAATCATGATTTAAATTATGAATTGAATCATAAATTGAATCATAAATCATAAATCATGAATTGAATCATGAATCATTAATCATGAATTATGAATCATGAATCGAATCATGAATCATGAATTAAATCATGAATCATGAATCGAATCATGAATCATGAATCATGAATTGAATCATGAATCATGAATTGAATCATGAATCATGAATCATGAATTGAATCATTAATCATGAATCGAATCATGAATCATGAATCATGAATTGAATCATGAATCATGAATTGAATCATAAATTGAATCATAAATAATAAATCATGAATTGAATCATGAATCGAATCATGAATCATGAATCATGAATTGAATCATAAATTGAATCATAAATCATAAATCATGAATTACATAATGAATCATGAATCATGAATTGAATCATGAATCATGAATCGAATCATGAATCATGAATTGAATCATGAATCATGAATTGAATCATAAATTGAATCATAAATCATAAATCATGAATTAAATCATGAATCATGAATCGAATCATGAATCATGAATTGAATCATAAATCATGAATCATGAATCGAATCATGAATCATGAATTGAATCATGAATCATGAATTGAATCATGAATCATGAATTGAATCATGAATCATGAATCATGAATCGAATCATAAATTATGAATCATGAATCATGAATCGAATCATGAATCATGAATCGAATCATGAATCATGAATAATGAATCGAATCATGAATCTCGAATCATGAATTGAATCATGAATCATGAATTGAGTCATGAATTGAATTATAAATCATGAATCATGAATTAAATCATGAATCATAATTCGAATGATGAATCATGAATTAAATCATGAATCATAAATTATGAATCGAATCATGAATCATGAATTATGAATCGAATCATGAATCATGAAATGAATCATGAATTGATTCATGAATTGAATCATAAATCATGAATCATGAATTGAATCATGAATTATGAATCATGAATCGAATCATGAATCATAAATCATGAATTGAATCATAAATTGAATCATAAATCATAAATCATGAATTGAATCATGAATCATGAATCATGAATTATGAATCATGAATCGAATCATGAATCATGAATTGAATCATGAATCATGAATCATAATTCGAATCATGAATCATGAATCATGAATTGAATCATGAATCATGAATCATGAATCATGAATCGAATCATGAATCATGAATCGATTCATGAATCATAAATCGATTCATGAATCATGAATCATGAATCGAATCATGAATCATAAAATGAATCATGAATTGAATTATGAATTGAATCATAAATCATGAATCATGAATCGAATCATGAATCATAATTTGAATCATGAATCAGAAATTGAATCATAAATCATGAATTGAATCATGAATCATGAATTATGAATCATGAATCGAATCATGAATCATGAATTGAATCATGAATCATGAATCATGAATCGAATCATGAATCATAAATCGATTCATGAATCATGAATCATGAATCGAATCATGAATCATAAAATGAATCATGAATTGAATTATGAATTGAATCATAAATCATGAATCATGAATCGAATCATGAATCATAATTTGAATCATGAATCAGAAATTGAATCATAAATCATAAATCATGAATTGAATCATGAATCATGAATCATGAATTATGAATCATGAATCGAATCATGAATCATGAATTGAATCATGAATCATGAATCATGAATCATGAATCGAATCATGAATCATGAATCGAATCATGAATCATAAATCGATTCATGAATCATGAATCATGAATCGAATCATGAATCATAAAAATGAATCATGAATTGAATCATGAATTGAATCATAAATCATGAATCATGAATTGAATCATGAATCATAAATCGAATCATAAATTGAATCATAAATCATAAATCATGAATTGAATCATGAATCATGAATCGAATCATGAATCATGAATTGAATCATGAATCATGAATTGAATCATAAATTGAATCATAAATCATAAATCATGAATTGAATCATGAATAATGAATCGAATCATGATCATGAATTGAATCATAAATCATGAATCATGAATCGAATCATGAATCATGAATTGATTCATGAATCATGAATCATGAATCATGAATCGAATCATAAATTATGAATCATGAATCATGAATCGAATCATGAATCATGAATCGAATCATGAATCATGAATCATGAATCATGAATCGAATCATGAATCTCGAATCATGAATTGAATCATGAATCATGAATTGAATCATGAATTGAATTATAAATCATGAATCATGAATTAAATCATGAATCATAAATCGAATGATGAATCATGAATTGAATCATGAATCATAAATCATAAATCGAATCATGAATCATGAATTATGAATCGAATCATGAATCATATAATGAATCATGAATTGAATCATGAATTGAATCATAAATCATGAATCATGAATTAATCATGAATCATGAATCGAATCATAATTCAAGAATTGAATCATGAATCATGAATCCATGAATCATGAATCGAATCATGAATCATGAATTGAATCATGAATCATGAATTGAATCATAAATCATGAATCATGAATCGAATCATGAATCATGAATTGATTCATGAATCATGAATCATGAATCATGAATCGAATCATAAATTATGAATCATGAATCATGAATCGAATCATGAATCATGAATCGAATCATGAATCATGAATCATGAATCGAATCATGAATCTCGAATCATGAATTGAATCATGAATCATGAATTGAATCATGAATTGAATTATAAATCATGAATCATGAATTAAATCATGAATCATAATCGAATGATGAATCATGAATGGAATCATGAATCATAAATCATAAAATCGAATCATGAATCATGAATTATGAATCGAATCATGAATCATATAATGAATCATGAATTGAATCATGAATGAATCATAAATCATGAATCATGAATTGAATCATGAATCATGAATCGAATCATAATTCAAGAATTGAATCATGAATCATGAATCATGAATCATGAATCGAATCATGAATCATGAATTGAATCATGAATCATGAATTGAATCATAAATTGAATCATAAATCATAAATCATGAATTGAATCATGAATCATGAATCGAATCATGAATCATGAATCATGAACCATGAATTAAATCATAAAATCATGAATCGAATCATAAATCATGAATCGAATCATGAATTATGAATCATGAATCATGAATTGAATCATGAATCATGAATTGAATCATGAATCATGAATTATGAATCGAATCATGAATCATGAATGAATCCTAAATTGAATCATAAATCATGAATTGAATCATGAATCATGAATCGAATCATGAATCATGAATTGAATCATGAATCATGAATATGAATTGAATCATGAATCATGAATCATGAATCATGAATCGAATCATAAATCATGAATTGAATCATGAATCATGAATCATGAATCGAATCATGAATCATGAATTGAATCATGAATTGAATCATAAATTGAATCATAAATCATAAATCATGAATTGAATCATGAATCATGAATCATGAATTATGAATCATAAATCGAATCATGAATCATGAATTGAATCATGAATCATGAATCACGAATCGAATCATGAATCATGAATCATGAATTGAATCATGAATTGAATCATGAATCATGAATCATGAATCGAATCATGAATCCATGAATTCAATCATGAATCATGATTTGAATCATGAATCATGAATCATGAATCATGAATTGAATCATTGAATCATGAATCATGAATTAAATCATGAATCATGAATTGAATCATGAATCATGAATCATGATCGAATCATGAATCATGATTCAATCATGAATCATGAATTGAATCATGAATCATGAATCGAATCATGAAACATGAATTGAAGCATGAATCATGAATAGATTCATGAATCATGAATCATGAATCGAATCATGAATCATGAAATGAATCATGAATTGATTCATGAATTGAATCATAAAATCATGAATCATGAATTGAATCATGAATTATGAATCATGAATCGAATCATGAATCATAAATCATGAATTGAATCATAAAGTGAATCATAAATCATAAATCATGAATTGAATCATGAATCATGAATCATGAATTATGAATCATGAATCGAATCATGAAATCATGAATTGAATCATGAATCATGAATCATAATTCGAATCATGAATCATGAATCATGAATTGAATCATGAATCATGAATCATGAATCATGAATCGAATCATGAATCATGAATCGATTCATGAATCATAAATCGATTCATGAATCATGAATCATGAATCGAATCATGAATCATAAAATGAATCATGAATTGAATTATGAATTGAATCATAAATCATGAATCATGAATCGAATCATGAATCATAATTTGAATCATGAATCAGAAATTGAATCATAAATCATAAATCATGAATTGAATCATGAATCATGAATTATGAATCATGAATCGAATCATGAATCATGAATTGAATCATGAATCATGAATCATGAATCGAATCATGAATCATAAATCGATTCATGAATCATGAATCATGAATCGAATCATGAATCATAAAATGAATCATGAATTGAATTATGAATTGAATCATAAATCATGAATCATGAATCGAATCATGAATCATAATTTGAATCATGAATCAGAAATTGAATCATAAATCATAAATCATGAATTGAATCATGAATCATGAATCATGAATTATGAATCATGAATCGAATCATGAATCATGAATTGAATCATGAATCATGAATCATGAATCATGAATCGAATCATGAATCATGAATCGAATCATGAATCATAAATCGATTCATGAATCATGAATCATGAATCGAATCATGAATCATAAAATGAATCATGAATTGAATCATGAATTGAATCATAAATCATGAATCATGAATTGAATCATGAATCATAAATCGAATCATAAATTGAATCATAAATCATAAATCATGAATTGAATCATGAATCATGAATCGAATCATGAATCATGAATTGAATCATGAATCATGAATTGAATCATAATTGAATCATAAATCATAAATCATGAATTGAATCCATGAATAATGATCGAATCATGAATCATGAATTGATCATAAATCATGAATCATGAATCGAATCATGAATCATGAATTGATTCATGAATCATGAATCATGAATCATGAATCGAATCATAAATTATGAATCATGAATCATGATCGAATCATGAATCATGAATCGAATCATGAACATGAATCATGAATCGAATCATGAATCTCGAATCATGAATTGAATCATGAATCATGAAATGAATCATGAATTGAATTATAAATCATGAATCATGAATTAAATCATGAATCATAAATCGAATGATGAATCATGAATGAATCATGAATCATAAATCATAAATCGAATCATGAATCATGAATTATGAATCGAATCATGAATCATATAATGAATCATGAATTGAATCATGAATTGAATCATAAATCATGAATCATGAATTGAATCATGAATCATGAATCGAATCATAATTCAAGAATTGAATCATGAATCTGAATCATGAATCATGAATCGAATCATGAAATCATGAATTGAATCATGAATCATGAAATTGAATCATAAATTGAATCATAAATCATAAATCATGAATTGAATCATGAATCATGAATCGAATCATGAATCATGAATCATGAACCAATGAATTAAATCATAAATCATGAATCGAATCATAAAATCATGAATCGAATCATGAATTATGAATCATGAATCATGAATTGAATCATGAATCATGAATTGAATCATGAATCATGAATTATGAATCGAATCATGAATCATGAATTGAATCCTAAATTGAATCATAAATCATGAATTGAATCATGAATCATGAATCGAATCATGAATCATGAATTGAATCATGAATCATGAATCATGAATTGAATCATGAATCATGAATCATGAATCATGAATCGAATCATAAATCATGAATTGAATCATGAATCATGAATCATGATCGAATCATGAATCATGAATTGAATCATGAATTGAATCATAAATTGAATCATAAATCATAAATCATGAATTGAATCATGAATCATGAATCATGATTATGAATCGATAAATCGAATCATGAATCATGAATTGAATCATGAAACATGAATCACGAATCGAATCATGAATCATGAATCATGAATTGAATCATGAATTGAATCATGAATCATGAATCATGAATCGAATCATGAATCATGAATTCAATCATGAATCATGATTTGAATCATGAATCATGAATCATGAATCATGAATTGACTCATGAATCATGAATCATGAATTAAATCATGAATCATGAATTGAATCATGAATCATGAATCATGAATCGAATCATGAATCATGAATTCAATCATGAATCATGAATTGAATCATGAATCATGAATCAAATCATGAAACATGAATTGAAGCATGAATCATGAATAGATTCATGAATCATGAATCATGAAATCGAATCATGAATCATGAAATGAATCATGAATTGAATCATGAATTGAATCATAAATCATGAATCATGAATTGAATCATGAATCATGAATCGAATCATAATTCATGAATGGAATTATGAATCATGAATCATAAATCATGAATCATGAATCGAATCATGAATCATGAATTGAATCATGAATTGAATCATGAATCATGAATCATGAATCATGAATTGAATCATGAATCATGAATCATGAATTGAATCATGAATCATGAATCGAATCCTGAATCATGAATCATGAATTGAATCATGAATCATGAATTGAATCATAAATTGAATCATAAATAATAAATCATGAATTGAATCATGAATCATGAATCATGAATTGAATCATAATTTGAATCATAAATCATGAATTAAATAATGAATCATGAATCATGAATTGAATCATGAATCATGAATCGAATCATGAATCATGAATTGAATCATGAATTATGAATTGAATCATAAATTGAATCATAAATCATAAATCATGAATTGAATCATGAATCATGAACTCGAATAATGAATCATGAATTGAATCATGAATCATGAATCGAATCATGAATCATGAA
Source organism: Mixophyes fleayi (assembly GCF_038048845.1). Classification (NCBI taxonomy): domain Eukaryota; kingdom Metazoa; phylum Chordata; class Amphibia; order Anura; family Limnodynastidae; genus Mixophyes; species Mixophyes fleayi. The sequence goes on from NW_027446022.1 coordinate 78,568, forward strand.
TCGAATCATGAATCATGAATTGAATCATGAATCATGAATTGAATCATGAATCATGAATCATGAATCATGAATTGAATCATAAATTATGAATCCTTAATCGAATCATGAATCATGAATCGAATCATGAATCATGAATCATGAATCGAATCATGAATCTCGAATCATGAATTGAATCATGAATCATGAATTGAATCATGAATTGAATCATAAATCATGAATTGAATCATGAATCATGAATTTTGAATCGAATCATGAATCATGAATTGAATCATGAATCATGAATTGAATCATGAATCATGAATTGAATCATGATTTGAATCATGAATCATGAATCATGAATCGAATCATGAAATGAATCATGAATTGAATCATGAATCATAAATCATGAATCGAGTCATGAATCATGAATTATGAATCGAATCATGAATCATGAATTGAATCATGAATCATGAATTGAATCATGAATCATGAATTGAATCATGATTTGAATCATGAATCATGAATCATGAATCATGAATCGAATCATGAAATGAATCATGAATTATGAATTGAATCATAATTTGAATCATGAATCATGAATCATGAATCATGAATCATGAATCATGAATCATGAATCATGAATCCTGAATTGAAACATGAATCCATGAATTGAATCATGAATCATGAATTGAATCATGAATTATGAATCGAAACACGAATTATGAAATGAATCATGAATCATGAAACGAATCATAAATCATTAATCATGAATCGAATCATGAATCATGAATTTAATCATGAATCATGAATTGAATAATAAATCATGAATTGAATTATGAATCATGAATTGAATCATGATTGAATCATGAATCATGAATTGAATCATGAATCATGAATCATGAATCTGAATTGAATCATGAATGAATCATGAATCATGAATCATGAATTGAATCATGAATCATGAATCAAATCATGAATCTTGAATCATGAATTTAATCATGAATCATGAATTGAATCATGAATTGAATCATAAATCATGAATCATGAATTGAATCATGAATCATAAATCGAATCATGAATCATTAATTGAATCATGAATCATGAATTAAATCATGAATCATGAATCATGAATCGAATCATAAATCATGAATTGAATCATGAATCATGAATCATGAATTGAATCATGAATCATGAATCGAATCATGAAACATGAATTGAAGCATGAATCATGAATAGATTCATGAATCATGAATCATGAATCGAATCATGAATCATGAAATGAATCATGAATTGAATCATGAATTGAATCATAAATCATGAATCATGAATTGAATCATGAATCATGAATCGAATCATAATTCATGAATGGAATCATGAATCATGAATCATTAAATCATGAATCATGAATCGAATCATGAATCATTGAATTGAATCATGAATCATGAATCATGAATCATGAATCATGAATCATGAATCATGAATTGAATCATGAATCATGATCATGAATTGAATCATGAATCATGAATCGAATCCTGAATCATGAATCATGAATTGAATCATGAATCATGAAATTGAATCATAAATTGAATCATAAATAATAAATCATGAATTGAATCATGAATCATGAATCATGAATTGAATCATAATTTGAATCATAAATCATGATTAAATAATGAATCATGAATCATGAATTGAATCATGAATCATGAATCGAATCATGAATCATGAATTGAATCATGAATCATGAATTGAATCATGAATCATGAATCACGAATCGAATCATGAATCATGAATCATGAATTGAATCATGAATTGAATCATGAATCATGAATCATGAATCGAATCATGAATCATGAATTCAATCATGAATCATGATTTGAATCATGAATCATGAATCATGAATCATGAATTGAATCATGAATCATGAATCATGAATTAAATCATGAATCATGAATTGAATCATGAATCATGAATCATGAATCGAATCATGAATCATGAATTCAATCATGAATCATGAATTGAATCATGAATCATGAATCGAATCATGAAACATGAATTGAAGCATGAATCATGAATAGATTCATGAATCATGAATCATGAATCGAATCATGAATCATGAAATGAATCATGATTGAATCATGAATTGAATCATAAATCATGAATCATGAATTGAATCATGAATCATGAATCGAATCATAATTCATGAATGGAATCATGAATCATGAATCATAAATCATGAATCATGAATCGAATCATGAATCATGAATTGAATCATGAATCATGAATTGAATCATGAATCATGAATCATGAATCATGATTGAATCATGAATCATGAATCATGAATTGAATCATGAATCATGAATCGAATCCTGAATCATGAATCATGAATTGAATCATGAATCATGAATTGAATCATAAATTGAATCATAAATAATAAATCATGAATTGAATCATGAATCATGAATCATGAATTGAATCATAATTTGAATCATAAATCATGAATTAAATAATGAATCATGAATCATGAATTGAATCATGAATCATGAATCGAATCATGAATCATGAATTGAATCATGAATCATGAATTGAATCATAAATTGAATCATAAATCATAAATCATGAATTGAATCATGAATCATGAATCGAATAATGAATCATGAATTGAATCATGAATCATGAATCGAATCATGAATCATGAATCGAATCATGAATCATGAATTGAATCATGAATCATGAATTGAATCATAAATCATGAATCATGAATTGAATCATGAATCATGAATCGAATCATAATTCAAGAATTGAATCATGAATCATGAATCATGAATCATGAATCGAATCATGAATCATGAATTGAATCATGAATCATGAATTGAATCATAAATTGAATCATAAATCATAAATCATGAATTGAATCATGAATCATGAATCGAATCATGAATCATGAATCCATGAACCATGAATTAAATCATAAATCATGAATCGAATCATAAATCATGAATCGAATCATGAATTATGAATCATGAATCATGAATTGAATCATGAATCATGAATTGAATCATGAATCATGAATTATGAATCGAATCATGAATCATGAATTGAATCCTAAATTGAATCATAAATCATGAATTGAATCATGAATCATGAATCGAATCATGAATCATGAATTGAATCATGAATCATGAATCATGAAATGAATCATGAATCATGAATCATGAATCATGAATCGAATCATAAATCATGAATTGAATCATGAATCATGAATCATGAATCGAATCATGAATCATGAATTGAATCATGAATTGAATCATAAATTGAATCATAAATCATAAATCATGAATTGAATCATGAATCATGAATCATGAATTATGAATCATAAATCGAATCATGAATCATGAATTGAATCATGAATCATGAATCACGAATCGAATCATGAATCATGAATCATGAATTGAATCATGAATTGAATCATGAATCATGAATCATGAATCGAATCATGAATCATGAATTCAATCATGAATCATGATTTGATCATGAATCATGAATCATGAATCATGAATTGAATCATGAATCATGAATCATGAATTAAATCATGAATCATGAATTGAATCATGAATCATGAATCATGAATCGAATCATGAATCATGAATTCAATCATGAATCATGAATTGAATCATGAATCATGAATCGAATCATGAAACATGAATTGAAGCATGAATCATGAATAGATTCATGAATCATGAATCATGAATCGAATCATGAATCATGAAATGAATCATGAATTGATTCATGAATTGAATCATAAATCATGAATCATGAATTGAATCATGAATTATGAATCATGAATCGAATCATGAATCATAAATCATGAATTGAATCATAATTGAATCATAAATCATAAATCATGAATTGAATCATGAATCATGAATCATGAATTATGAATCATGAATCGAATCATGAATCATGAATTGAATCATGAATCATGAATCATAATTCGAATCATGAATCATGAATCATGAATTGAATCATGAATCATGAATCATGAATCATGAATCGAATCATGAATCATGAATCGATTCATGAATCATAAATCGATTCATGAATCATGAATCATGAATCGAATCATGAATCATAAAATGAATCATGAATTGAATTATGAATTGAATCATAAATCATGAATCATGAATCGAATCATGAATCATAATTTGAATCATGAATCAGAAATTGAATCATAAATCATAAATCATGAATTGAATCATGAATCATGAATTATGAATCATGAATCGAATCATGAATCATGAATTGAATCATGAATCATGAATCATGAATCGAATCATGAATCATAAATCGATTCATGAATCATGAATCATGAATCGAATCATGAATCATAAAATGAATCATGAATTGAATTATGAATTGAATCATAAATCATGAATCATGAATCGAATCATGAATCATAATTTGAATCATGAATCAGAAATTGAATCATAAATCATAAATCATGAATTGAATCATGAATCATGAATCATGAATTATGAATCATGAATCGAATCATGAATCATGAATTGAATCATGAATCATGAATCATGAATCATGAATCGAATCATGAATCATGAATCGAATCATGAATCATAAATCGATTCATGAATCATGAATCATGAATCGAATCATGAATCATAAAATGAATCATGAATTGAATCATGAATTGAATCATAAATCATGAATCATGAATTGAATCATGAATCATAAATCGAATCATAAATTGAATCATAAATCATAAATCATGAATTGAATCATGAATCATGAATCGAATCATGAATCATGAATTGAATCATGAATCATGAATTGAATCATAAATTGAATCATAAATCATAAATCATGAATTGAATCATGAATAATGAATCGAATCATGAATCATGAATTGAATCATAAATCATGAATCATGAATCGAATCATGAATCATGAATTGATTCATGAATCATGAATCATGAATCATGAATCGAATCATAAATTATGAATCATGAATCATGAATCGAATCATGAATCATGAATCGAATCATGAATCATGAATCATGAATCGAATCATGAATCTCGAATCATGAATTGAATCATGAATCATGAAATGAATCATGAATTGAATTATAAATCATGAATCATGAATTAAATCATGAATCATAAATCGAATGATGAATCATGAATTGAATCATGAATCATAAATCATAAATCGAATCATGAATCATGAATTATGAATCGAATCATGAATCATATAATGAATCATGAATTGAATCATGAATTGAATCATAAATCATGAATCATGAATTGAATCATGAATCATGAATCGAATCATAATTCAAGAATTGAATCATGAATCATGAATCATGAATCATGAATCGAATCATGAATCATGAATTGAATCATGAATCATGAATTGAATCATAAATTGAATCATAAATCATAAATCATGAATTGAATCATGAATCATGAATCGAATCATGAATCATGAATCATGAACCATGAATTAAATCATAAATCATGAATCGAATCATAAATCATGAATCGAATCATGAATTATGAATCATGAATCATGAATTGAATCATGAATCATGAATTGAATCATGAATCATGAATTATGAATCGAATCATGAATCATGAATTGAATCCTAAATTGAATCATAAATCATGAATTGAATCATGAATCATGAATCGAATCATGAATCATGAATTGAATCATGAATCATGAATCATGAATTGAATCATGAATCATGAATCATGAATCGAATCATAAATCATGAATTGAATCATGAATCATGAATCATGAATCGAATCATGAATCATGAATTGAATCATGAATTGAATCATAAATTGAATCATAAATCATAAATCATGAATTGAATCATGAATCATGAATCATGAATTATGAATCATAAATCGAATCATGAATCATGAATTGAATCATGAATCATGAATCACGAATCGAATCATGAATCATGAATCATGAATTGAATCATGAATTGAATCATGAATCATGAATCATGAATCGAATCATGAATCATGAATTCAATCATGAATCATGAATTGAATCATGAATCATGAATCATGAATCATGAATTGAATCATGAATCATGAATCATGAATTAAATCATGAATCATGAATTGAATCATGAATCATGAATCATGAATCGAATCATGAATCATGAATTCAATCATGAATCATGAATTGAATCATGAATCATGAATCGAATCATGAAACATGAATTGAAGCATGAATCATGAATAGATTCATGAATCATGAATCATGAATCGAATCATGAATCATGAAATGAATCATGAATTGAATCATGAATTGAATCATAAATCATGAATCATGAATTGAATCATGAATCATGAATCGAATCATAATTCATGAATGGAATTATGAATCATGAATCATAAATCATGAATCATGAATCGAATCATGAATCATGAATTGAATCATGAATTGAATCATGAATCATGAATCATGAATCATGAATTGAATCATGAATCATGAATCATGAATTGAATCATGAATCATGAATCGAATCCTGAATCATGAAATATGAATTGAATCATGAATCATGAATTGAATCATAAATTGAATCATAAATAATAAATCATGAATTGAATCATGAATCATGAATCATGAATTGAATCATAATTTGAATCATAAATCATGAATTAAATAATGAATCATGAATCATGAATTGAATCATGAATCATGAATCGAATCATGAATCATGAATTGAATCATGAATTATGAATTGAATCATAAATTGAATCATAAATCATAAATCATGAATTGAATCATGAATCATGAATCGAATAATGAATCATGAATTGAATCATGAATCATGAATCGAATCATGAATCATGAATCGAATCATGAATCATGAATTGAATCATGAATCATGAATTGAATCATGAATCATGAATCATGAATCATGAATTGAATCATAAATTATGAATCCTTAATCGAATCATGAATCATGAATCGAATCATGAATCATGAATCATGAATCGAATCATGAATCTCGAATCATGAATTGAATCATGAATCATGAATTGAATCATGAATTGAATCATAAATCATGAATTGAATCATGAATCATGAATTTTGAATCGAATCATGAATCATGAATTGAATCATGAATCATGAATTGAATCATGAATCATGAATTGAATCATGATTTGAATCATGAATCATGAATCATGAATCGAATCATGAAATGAATCATGAATTGAATAATGAATCATAAATCATGAATCGAGTCATGAATCATGAATTATGAATCGAATCATGAATCATGAATTGAATCATGAATCATGAATTGAATCATGAATCATGAATTGAATCATGATTTGAATCATGAATCATGAATCATGAATCATGAATCGAATCATGAAATGAATCATGAATTATGAATTGAATCATAATTTGAATCATGAATCATGAATCATGAATCATGAATCATGAATCATGAATCATAAATCATGAATCCTGAATTGAAACATGAATCATGAATTGAATCATGAATCATGAATTGAATCATGAATTATGAATCGAAACACGAATTATGAAATGAATCATGAATCATGAAACGAATCATAAATCATTAATCATGAATCGAATCATGAATCATGAATTTAATCATGAATCATGAATTGAATAATAAATCATGAATTGAATTATGAATCATGAATTGAATCATGATTTGAATCATGAATCATGAATTGAATCATGAATCATGAATCATGAATCATGAATTGAATCATGAAATGAATCATGAATCATGAATCATGAATTGAATCATGAATCATGAATCAAATCATGAATCTTGAATCATGAATTTAATCATGAATCATGAATTGAATCATGATTGAATCATAAATCATGAATCATGAATTGAATCATGAATCATAAATCGAATCATGAATCATTAATTGAATCATGAATCATGAATTAAATCATGAATCATGAATCATGAATCGAATCATAAATCATGAATTGAATCATGAATCATGAATCATGAATTGAATCATGAATCATGAATCGAATCATGAAACATGAATTGAAGCATGAATCATGAATAGATTCATGAATCATGAATCATGAATCGAATCATGAATCATGAAATGAATCATGAATTGAATCATGAATTGAATCATAAATCATGAATCATGAATTGAATCATGAATCATGAATCGAATCATAATTCATGAATGGAATCATGAATCATGAATCATAAATCATGAATCATGAATCGAATCATGAATCATGAATTGAATCATGAATCATGAATCATGAATCATGAATCATGAATCATGAATCATGAATTGAATCATGAATCATGAATCATGAATTGAATCATGAATCATGAATCGAATCCTGAATCATGAATCATGAATTGAATCATGAATCATGAATTGAATCATAAATTGAATCATAAATAATAAATCATGAATTGAATCATGAATCATGAATCATGAATTGAATCATAATTTGAATCATAAATCATGAATTAAATAATGAATCATGAATCATGAATTGAATCATGAATCATGAATCGAATCATGAATCATGAATTGAATCATGAATCATGAATTGAATCATGAATCATGAATCACGAATCGAATCATGAATCATGAATCATGAATTGAATCATGAATTGAATCATGAATCATGAATCATGAATCGAATCATGAATCATGAATTCAATCATGAATCATGATTTGAATCATGAATCATGAATCATGAATCATGAATTGAATCATGAATCATGAATCATGAATTAAATCATGAATCATGAATTGAATCATGAATCATGAATCATGAATCGAATCATGAATCATGAATTCAATCATGAATCATGAATTGAATCATGAATCATGAATCGAATCATGAAACATGAATTGAAGCATGAATCATGAATAGATTCATGAATCATGAATCATGAATCGAATCATGAATCATGAAATGAATCATGAATTGAATCATGAATTGAATCATAAATCATGAATCATGAATTGAATCATGAATCATGAATCGAATCATAATTCATGAATGGAATCATGAATCATGAATCATAAATCATGAATCATGAATCGAATCATGAATCATGAATTGAATCATGAATCATGAATTGAATCATGAATCATGAATCATGAATCATGAATTGAATCATGAATCATGAATCATGAATTGAATCATGAATCATGAATCGAATCCTGAATCATGAATCATGAATTGAATCATGAATCATGAATTGAATCATAAATTGAATCATAAATAATAAATCATGATTGAATCATGAATCATGAATCATGAATTGAATCATAATTTGAATCATAAATCATGAATTAAATAATGAATCATGAATCATGAATTGAATCATGAATCATGAATCGAATCATGAATCATGAATTGAATCATGAATCATGAATTGAATCATAAATTGAATCATAAATCATAAATCATGAATTGAATCATGAATCATGAATCGAATAATGAATCATGAATTGAATCATGAATCATGAATCGAATCATGAATCATGAATCGAATCATGAATCATGAATTGAATCATGAATCATGAATTGAATCATGAATCATGAATCATGAATCATGAATTGAATCATAAATTATGAATCCTTAATCGAATCATGAATCATGAATCGAATCATGAATCATGAATCATGAATCGAATCATGAATCTCGAATCATGATTGAATCATGAATCATGAATTGAATCATGAATTGAATCATAAATCATGAATTGAATCATGAATCATGAATTATGAATCGAATCATGAATCATGAATTGAATCATGAATCATGAATTGAATCATGAATCATGAATTGAATCATGATTTGAATCATGAATCATGAATCATGAATCGAATCATGAAATGAATCATGATTTGAATCATGAATCATGAATCATGAATCGAGTCATGAATCATGAATTATGAATCGAATCATGAATCATGAATTGAATCATGAATCATGAATTGAATCATGAATCATGAATTGAATCATGATTTGAATCATGAATCATGAATCATGAATCATGAATCGAATCATGAAATGAATCATGAATTATGAATTGAATCATAATTTGAATCATGAATCATGAATCATGAATCATGAATCATGAATCATGAATCATGAATCATGAATCATAAATCATGAATCCTGAATTGAAACATGAATCATGAATTGAATCATGAATCATGAATTGAATCATGAATCATGAATTGAATCATGAATTGAATCATGAATCATGAATCATGAATCGAATCATGAATCATGAATTCAATCATGAATCATGATTTGAATCATGAATCATGAATCATGAATCATGAATTGAATCATGAATCATGAATCATGAATTAAATCATGAATCATGAATTGAATCATGAATCATGAATCTGAATCGAATCATGAATCATGAATTCAATCATGAATCATGAATTGAATCATGAATCATGAATCGAATCATGAAACATGAATTGAAGCATGAATCATGAATAGATTCATGAATCATGAATCATGAATCGAATCATGAATCATGAAATGAATCATGAATTGAATCATGAATTGAATCATAAATCATGAATCATGAATTGAATCATGAATCATGAATCGAATCATAATTCATGAATGGAATCATGAATCATGAATCATAAATCATGAATCATGAATCGAATCATGAATCATGAATTGAATCATGAATCATGAATTGAATCATGAATCATGAATCATGAATCATGAATTGAATCATGAATCATGAATCATGAATTGAATCATGAATCATGAATCGAATCCTGAATCATGAATCATGAATTGAATCATGAATCATGATTGAATCATAAATTGAATCATAAATAATAAATCATGAATTGAATCATGAATCATGAATCATGAATTGAATCATAATTTGAATCATAAATCATGAATTAAATAATGAATCATGAATCATGAATTGAATCATGAATCATGAATCGAATCATGAATCATGAATTGAATCATGAATCATGAATTGAATCATAAATTGAATCATAAATCATGAATTGAATCATGAATCATGAATCGAATAATGAATCATGAATTGAATCATGAATCATGAATCGAATCATGAATCATGAATCGAATCATGAATCATGAATTGAATCATGAATCATGAATTGAATCATGAATCATGAATCATGAATCATGAATTGAATCATAAATTATGAATCCTTAATCGAATCATGAATCATGAATCGAATCATGAATCATGAATCATGAATCGAATCATGAATCTCGAATCATGAATTGAATCATGAATCATGAATTGAATCATGAATTGAATCATAAATCATGAATTGAATCATGAATCATGAATTATGAATCGAATCATGAATCATGAATTGAATCATGAATCATGAATTGAATCATGAATCATGAATTGAATCATGATTTGAATCATGAATCATGAATCATGAATCGAATCATGAAATGAATCATGAATTGAATCATGAATCATAAATCATGAATCGAGTCATGAATCATGAATTATGAATCGAATCATGAATCATGAATTGAATCATGAATCATGAATTGAATCATGAATCATGAATTGAATCATGATTTGAATCATGAATCATGAATCATGAATCATGAATCGAATCATGAAATGAATCATGAATTATGAATTGAATCATAATTTGAATCATGAATCATGAATCATGAATCATGAATCATGAATCATGAATCATGAATCATAAATCATGAATCCTGAATTGAAACATGAATCATGAATTGAATCATGAATCATGAATTGAATCATGAATTATGAATCGAAACACGAATTATGAAATGAATCATGAATCATGAAACGAATCATAAATCATTAATCATGAATCGAATCATGAATCATGAATTTAATCATGAATCATGAATTGAATAATAAATCATGAATTGAATTATGAATCCTGAATTGAATCATGATTTGAATCATGAATCATGAATTGAATCATGAATCATGAATCATGAATCATGAATTGAATCATGAAATGAATCATGAATCATGAATCATGAATTGAATCATGAATCATGAATCAAATCATGAATCTTGAATCATGAATTTAATCATGAATCATGAATTGAATCATGAATTGAATCATAAATCATGAATCATGAATTGAATAATGAATCATAAATCGAATCATGAATCATTAATTGAATCATGAATCATGAATTAAATCATGAATCATGAATCATGAATCAAATCATAAATCATGAATTGAATCATGAATCGAATCATAAATCATGAATTGAATCATGAATCATGAATCATGAATTGAATCATGAATCATGAATCGAATCATGAAACATGAATTGAAGCATGAATCATGAATAGATTCATGAATCATGAATCATGAATCGAATCATGAATCATGAAATGAATCATGAATTGAATCATGAATTGAATCATAAATCATGAATCATGAATTGAATCATGAATCATGAATCGAATCATAATTCATGAATGGAATCATGAATCATGAATCATAAATCATGAATCATGAATCGAATCATGAATCATGAATTGAATCATGAATCATGAATCATGAATCATGAATCATGAATCATGAATTGAATCATGAATCATGAATCATGAATTGAATCATGAATCATGAATCGAATCCTGAATCATGAATCATGAATTGAATCATGAATCATGAATTGAATCATAAATTGAATCATAAATAATAAATCATGAATTGAATCATGAATCATGAATCATGAATTGAATCATAATTTGAATCATAAATCATGAATTAAATAATGAATCATGAATCATGAATTGAATCATGAATCATGAATCGAATCATGAATCATGAATTGAATCATGAATCATGAATTGAATCATGAATCATGAATCACGAATCGAATCATGAATCATGAATCATGAATTGAATCATGAATTGAATCATGAATCATGAATCATGAATCGAATCATGAATCATGAATTCAATCATGAATCATGATTTGAATCATGAATCATGAATCATGAATCATGAATTGAATCATGAATCATGAATCATGAATTAAATCATGAATCATGAATTGAATCATGAATCATGAATCATGAATCGAATCATGAATCATGAATTCAATCATGAATCATGAATTGAATCATGAATCATGAATCGAATCATGAAACATGAATTGAAGCATGAATCATGAATAGATTCATGAATCATGAATCATGAATCGAATCATGAATCATGAAATGAATCATGAATTGAATCATAAATCATGAATCATGAATTGAATCATGAATCATGAATCGAATCATAATTCATGAATGGAATCATGAATCATGAATCATAAATCATGAATCATGAATCGAATCATGAATCATGAATTGAATCATGAATCATGAATTGAATCATGAATCATGAATCATGAATCATGAATTGAATCATGAATCATGAATCATGAATTGAATCATGAATCATGAATCGAATCCTGAATCATGAATCATGAATTGAATCATGAATCATGAATTGAATCATAAATTGAATCATAAATAATAAATCATGAATTGAATCATGAATCATGAATCATGAATTGAATCATAATTTGAATCATAAATTATGAATTGAATCATAATTTGAATCATGAATCATGAATCATGAATCATGAATCATGAATCATGAATCATAAATCATGAATCCTGAATTGAAACATGAATCATGAATTGAATCATGAATCATGAATTGAATCATGAATTATGAATCGAAACACGAATTATGAAATGAATCATGAAACGAATCATAAATCATTAATCATGAATCGAATCATGAATCATGAATTTAATCATGAATCATGAATTGAATAATAAATCATGAATTGAATTATGAATCATGAATTGAATCATGATTTGAATCATGAATCATGAATTGAATCATGAATCATGAATCATGAATCATGATTGAATCATGAAATGAATCATGAATCATGAATCATGAATTGAATCATGAATCATGAATCAAATCATGAATCTTGAATCATGAATTTAATCATGAATCATGAATTGAATCATGAATTGAATCATAAATCATGAATCATGAATTGAATCATGAATCATAAATCGAATCATGAATCATTAATTGAATCATGAATCATGAATTAAATCATGAATCATGAATCATGAATCGAATCATAAATCATGAATTGAATCATGAATCATGAATCATGAATTGAATCATGAATCATGAATCGAATCATGAAACATGAATTGAAGCATGAATAATGAATAGATTCATGAATCATGAATCATGAATCGAATCATGAATCATGAAATGAATCATGAATTGAATCATGAATTGAATCATAAATCATGAATCATGAATTGAATCATGAATCATGAATCGAATCATAATTCATGAATGGAATCATGAATCATGAATCATAAATCATGAATCATGAATCGAATCATGAATCATGAATTGAATCATGAATCATGAATCATGAATCATGAATCATGAATCATGAATTGAATCATGAATCATGAATCATGAATTGAATCATGAATCATGAATCGAATCCTGAATCATGAATCATGAATTGAATCATGAATCATGAATTGAATCATAAATTGAATCATAAATAATAAATCATGAATTGAATCATGAATCATGAATCATGAATTGAATCATAATTTGAATCATAAAATCATGAATTAAATAATGAATCATGAATCATGAATTGAATCATGAATCATGAATCGAATCATGAATCATGAATTGAATCATGAATCATGAATTGAATCATGAATCATGAATCACGAATCGAATCATGAATCATGAATTGAATCATGAATTGAATCATGAATCATGAATCATGAATCGAATCATGAATCATGAATTCAATCATGAATCATGATTTGAATCATGAATCATGAATCATGAATCATGAATTGAATCATGAATCATGAATCATGAATTAAATCATGAATCATGAATTGAATCATGAATCATGAATCGAATCATGAATCATGAATTCAATCATGAATCATGAATTGAATCATGAATCATGAATCGAATCATGAAACATGAATTGAAGCATGAATCATGAATAGATTCATGAATCATGAATCATGAATCGAATCATGAATCATGAATGAATCATGAATTGAATCATGAATTGAATCATAAATCATGAATCATGAATTGAATCATGAATCATGAATCGAATCATAATTCATGAATGAATCATGAATCATGAATCATAAATCATGAATCATAAATCATGAATCATGAATCGAATCATGAATCATGAATTGAATCATGAATCATGAATTGAATCATGAATCATGAATCATGAATCATGAATTGAATCATGAATCATGAATCATGAATTGAATACATGAATCATGAATCGAATCCTGAATCATGAATCATGAATTGAATCATGAATCATGAATTGAATCATAAATTGAATCATAAATAATAAATCATGAATTGAATCATGAATCATGAATCATGAATTGAATCATAATTTGAATCATAAATCATGAATTAAATAATGAATCATGAATCATGAATTGAATCATGAATCATGAATCGAATCATGAATCATGAATTGAATCATGAATCATGAATTGAATCATAAATTGAATCATAAATCATAAATCATGAATTGAATCATGAATCATGAATCGAATAATGAATCATGAATTGAATCATGAATCATGAATCGAATCATGAATCATGAATCGAATCATGAATCATGAATTGAATCATGAATCATGAATTGAATCATGAATCATGAATCATGAATCATGAATTGAATCATAAATTATGAATCCTTAATCGAATCATGAATCATGAATCGAATCATGAATCATGAATCATGAATCGAATCATGAATCTCGAATCATGAATTGAATCATGAATCATGAATTGAATCATGAATTGAATCATAAATCATGAATTGAATCATGAATCATGAATTATGAATCGAATCATGAATCATGAATTGAATCATGAATCATGAATTGAATCATGAATCATGAATTGAATCATGATTTGAATCATGAATCATGAATCATGAATCGAATCATGAAATGAATCATGATTTGAATCATGAATCATGAATCATGAATCGAGTCATGAATCATGAATTATGAATCGAATCATGAATCATGAATTGAATCATGAATCATGAATTGAATCATGAATCATGAATTGAATCATGATTTGAATCATGAATCATGAATCATGAATCATGAATCGAATCATGAAATGAATCATGAATTATGAATTGAATCATAATTTGAATCATGAATCATGAATCATGAATCATGAATCATGAATCATGAATCATGAATCATAAATCATGAATCCTGAATTGAAACATGAATCATGAATTGAATCATGAATCATGAATTGAATCATGAATCATGAATCATGAATTGAATCATGAATTGAATCATGAATCATGAATCATGAATCGAATCATGAATCATGAATTCAATCATGAATCATGATTTGAATCATGAATCATGAATCATGAATCATGAATTGAATCATGAATCATGAATCATGAATTAAATCATGAATCATGAATTGAATCATGAATCATGAATCATGAATCAAATCATGAATCATGAATTCAATCATGAATCATGAATTGAATCATGAATCATGAATCGAATCATGAAACATGAATTGAAGCATGAATCATGAATAGATTCATGAATCATGAATCATGAATCGAATCATGAATCATGAAATGAATCATGAATTGAATCATGAATTGAATCATAAATCATGAATCATGAATTGAATCATGAATCATGAATCGAATCATAATTCATGAATGGAATCATGAATCATGAATCATAAATCATGAATCATGAATCGAATCATGAATCATGAATTGAATCATGAATCATGAATTGAATCATGAATCATGAATCATGAATCATGAATTGAATCATGAATCATGAATCATGAATTGAATCATGAATCATGAATCGAATCCTGAATCATGAATCATGAATTGAATCATGAATCATGAATTGAATCATAAATTGAATCATAAATAATAAATCATGAATTGAATCATGAATCATGAATCATGAATTGAATCATAATTTGAATCATAAATCATGAATTAAATAATGAATCATGAATCATGAATTGAATCATGAATCATGAATCGAATCATGAATCATGAATTGAATCATGAATCATGAATTGAATCATAAATTGAATCATAAATCATGAATTGAATCATGAATCATGAATCGAATAATGAATCATGAATTGAATCATGAATCATGAATCGAATCATGAATCATGAATCGAATCATGAATCATGAATTGAATCATGAATCATGAATTGAATCATGAATCATGAATCATGAATCATGAATTGAATCATAAATTATGAATCCTTAATCGAATCATGAATCATGAATCGAATCATGAATCATGAATCATGAATCGAATCATGAATCTCGAATCATGAATTGAATCATGAATCATGAATTGAATCATGAATTGAATCATAAATCATGAATTGAATCATGAATCATGAATTATGAATCGAATCATGAATCATGAATTGAATCATGAATCATGAATTGAATCATGAATCATGAATTGAATCATGATTTGAATCATGAATCATGAATCATGAATCGAATCATGAAATGAATCATGAATTGAATCATGAATCATAAATCATGAATCGAGTCATGAATCATGAATTATGAATCGAATCATGAATCATGAATTGAATCATGAATCATGAATTGAATCATGAATCATGAATTGAATCATGATTTGAATCATGAATCATGAATCATGAATCATGAATCGAATCATGAAATGAATCATGAATTATGAATTGAATCATAATTTGAATCATGAATCATGAATCATGAATCATGAATCATGAATCATGAATCATGAATCATAAATCATGAATCCTGAATTGAAACATGAATCATGAATTGAATCATGAATCATGAATTGAATCATGAATTATGAATCGAAACACGAATTATGAAATGAATCATGAATCATGAAACGAATCATAAATCATTAATCATGAATCGAATCATGAATCATGAATTTAATCATGAATCATGAATTGAATAATAAATCATGAATTGAATTATGAATCATGAATTGAATCATGATTTGAATCATGAATCATGAATTGAATCATGAATCATGAATCATGAATCATGAATTGAATCATGAAATGAATCATGAATCATGAATCATGAATTGAATCATGAATCATGAATCAAATCATGAATCTTGAATCATGAATTTAATCATGAATCATGAATTGAATCATGAATTGAATCATAAATCATGAATCATGAATTGAATCATGAATCATAAATCGAATCATGAATCATTAATTGAATCATGAATCATGAATTAAATCATGAATCATGAATCATGAATCGAATCATAAATCATGAATTGAATCATGAATCATGAATCATGAATTGAATCATGAATCATGAATCGAATCATGAAACATGAATTGAAGCATGAATCATGAATAGATTCATGAATCATGAATCATGAATCGAATCATGAATCATGAAATGAATCATGAATTGAATCATGAATTGAATCATAAATCATGAATCATGAATTGAATCATGAATCATGAATCGAATCATAATTCATGAATGGAATCATGAATCATGAATCATAAATCATGAATCATGAATCGAATCATGAATCATGAATTGAATCATGAATCATGAATTGAATCATGAATCATGAATCATGAATCATGAATTGAATCATGAATCATGAATCATGAATTGAATCATGAATCATGAATCGAATCCTGAATCATGAATCATGAATTGAATCATGAATCATGAATTGAATCATAAATTGAATCATAAATAATAAATCATGAATTGAATCATGAATCATGAATCATGAATTGAATCATAATTTGAATCATAAATCATGAATTAAATAATGAATCATGAATCATGAATTGAATCATGAATCATGAATCGAATCATGAATCATGAATTAAATCATGAATCATGAATCATGAATCATGAATTGAATCATGAAATGAATCATGAATCATGAATCATGAATTGAATCATGAATCATGAATTGAATCATGAATTGAATCATATATCATGAATCATGAATTGAATCATGAATCATAAATCGAATCATGAATCATTAATTGAATCATGAATCATGAATTGAATCATGAATCATGAATCATGAATCGAATCATAAATCATGAATTGAATCATGAATCATGAATCATGAATTGAATCATGAATCATGAATCGAATCATGAAACATGAATTGAATCATGAATCATGAATCGATTCATGAATCATGAATCATGAATCGAATCATGAATCATGAAATGAATCATGAATTGAATCATGAATTGAATCATAAATCATGAATCATGAATTGAATCATGAATCATGAATCGAATCATAATTCATGAATTGAATCATGAATCATGAATCATAAATCATGAATCATGAATCGAATCATGAATCATGAATCATGAATTTAATCATGAATCATGAATAATGAATCATGAATTGAATCATGAATCATGAATCATGAATTGAATCATGAATCATGAATTGAATCATGAATCATGAATTGAATCATAAATTGAATAATAAATAATAAATCATGAATTGAATCATGAATCATGAATCGAATCATGAATCATGAATCATGAATTGAATCATAAATTGAATCATAAATCATAAATCATGAATTAAATAATGAATCATGAATCATGAATTGAATCATGAATCATGAATCGAATCATGAATCATGAATTGAATCATGAATCATGAATTGAATCATAAATTGAATAATAAATAATAAATCATGAATTGAATCATGAATCATGAATCGAATCATGAATCATGAATCATGAATTGAATCATAAATTGAATCATAAATCATAAATCATGAATTAAATAATGAATCATGAATCATGAATTGAATCATGAATCATGAATCGAATCATGAATCATGAATTGAATCATGAATCATGAATTGAATCATAAATTGAATCAT
Organism: Mixophyes fleayi; assembly: GCF_038048845.1. Lineage (NCBI taxonomy): Eukaryota > Metazoa > Chordata > Amphibia > Anura > Limnodynastidae > Mixophyes > Mixophyes fleayi. The sequence goes on from NW_027446022.1 coordinate 98,675, forward strand.
AAATCATAAATCATGAATCTTGAATCATGAATTTAATCATGAATCATGAATTGAATCATGAATTGAATCATAAATCATGAATCATGAATTGAATCATGAATCATAAATCGAATCATGAATCATTAATTGAATCATGAATCATGAATTAAATCATGAATCATGAATCATGAATCGAATCATAAATCATGAATTGAATCATGAATCATGAATCATGAATTGAATCATGAATCATGAATCGAATCATGAAACATGAATTGAAGCATGAATCATGAATAGATTCATGAATCATGAATCATGAATCGAATCATGAATCATGAAATGAATCATGAATTGAATCATGAATTGAATCATAAATCATGAATCATGAATTGAATCATGAATCATGAATCGAATCATAATTCATGAATGGAATCATGAATCATGAATCATAAATCATGAATCATGAATCGAATCATGAATCATGAATTGAATCATGAATCATGAATTGAATCATGAATCATGAATCATGAATCATGAATTGAATCATGAATCATGAATCATGAATTGAATCATGAATCATGAATCGAATCCTGAATCATGAATCATGAATTGAATCATGAATCATGAATTGAATCATAAATTGAATCATAAATAATAAATCATGAATTGAATCATGAATCATGAATCATGAATTGAATCATAATTTGAATCATAAATCATGAATTAAATAATGAATCATGAATCATGAATTGAATCATGAATCATGAATCGAATCATGAATCATGAATTGAATCATGAATCATGAATTGAATCATGAATCATGAATCATGAATTGAATCATGAAATGAATCATGAATCATGAATCATGAATTGAATCATGAATCATGAATTGAATCATGAATTGAATCATATATCATGAATCATGAATTGAATCATGAATCATAAATCGAATCATGAATCATTAATTGAATCATGAATCATGAATTGAATCATGAATCATGAATCATGAATCGAATCATAAATCATGAATTGAATCATGAATCATGAATCATGAATTGAATCATGAATCATGAATCGAATCATGAAACATGAATTGAATCATGAATCATGAATCGATTCATGAATCATGAATCATGAATCGAATCATGAATCATGAAATGAATCATGAATTGAATCATGAATTGAATCATAAATCATGAATCATGAATTGAATCATGAATCATGAATCGAATCATAATTCATGAATTGAATCATGAATCATGAATCATAAATCATGAATCATGAATCGAATCATGAATCATGAATCATGAATTGAATCATGAATCATGAATAATGAATCATGATGAATTGAATCATGAATCATGAATCATGAATTGAATCATGAATCATGAATTGAATCATGAATCATGAATTGAATCATAAATTGAATAATAAATAATAAATCATGAATTGAATCATGAATCATGAATCGAATCATGAATCATGAATCATGAATTGAATCATAAATTGAATCATAAATCATAAATCATGAATTAAATAATGAATCATGAATCATGAATTGAATCATGAATCATGAATCGAATCATGAATCATGAATTGAATCATGAATCATGAATTGAATCATAAATTGAATCATAAATCATAAATCATGAATTGAATCATGAATCATGAATCGAATCATGAATCATGAATTGAATAATGAATCTAGAATCATGAATCGAATCATGAATCATGAATCATGAATCATGAATCGAATCATGAATCATGAATTGAATCATGAATCATGAATTGAATCATGAATCTTGAATCATGAATCATGAATTGAATCATAAATTATGAATCGTGAATCATGAATCGAATCATGAATCATGAATCATGAATCATGAATTGAATCATGAATTGAATCATAAATCATGAATCATGAATTGAATCATGAATCATAAATCGAATGATGAATCATGAATTGAATCATAAATCATAAATCATGAATCGAATCATGAATCTTGAATTATGAATCGAATCATGAATCATGAATTGAATCATGAATCATGAATTGAATCATGAATCATGAATTGAATCATGATTTGAATCATGAATCATGAATCATGAATCGAATCATGAAATGAATCATGAATTATGAATTGAATCATAATTTCAATCATGAATCATGAATCATGAATCATGAATCGAATCATAAATCATGAATCCTGAATTGAATCATGAATCATGAATTGAATCATGAATTGAATCATAAATCATGAATCATGAATTGAATCATGAATCATGAATCGAATCATGAATCATGAATCATTAATTGAATCATGAATCATGAATCGAATCATGAAACATGAATTGATTCATGAATTATGAATTGAATCATGAATCATGAATTGCATCATGAATCATGAATTGACTCATGAATCATTAATCATGAATTAAATCATGAATCATGAAATGAATCATGAATTGAATCATGAATTATGAATCATGAATTGATTCATGAATCATGAAATGAATCATGAATTGAATCATGAATCATGAATCATGATTCATGAATTGAATCATGATTCATGATTCAAATCATGATTCATAATTCATGATTCGATTCATGATTCATGATTCAATTCAATTGAATTGAATCATGAATCATGAATCAAATCATGAATCATGAATTGAATCATGAATCATGAATCGAATTATGAATCATGAATCATGAATTGAATCATGAATCATGAATTGAATCATGAATTGAATCATAAATCATGAATCATGAATTGAATCATGAATCATGAATCGAATCATGAATCATGAATTGAATCATGAATCATGAATCGAATCATGAATCATGAATTTGAAATCATGAATCATGAATTGAGTCATGAATCATGAATCATGAATTGAATCATGAATCATGAATCATGAATCGAATAATGAATCATGAATCATGAATTGAATCATAAATTGATTCATAAATCATAAATCATGAATTGAATCATGAATTGAGAATCGAATCATGAATCATGAATTGAATCATAAATTGAATCATAAATCATAAATCATGAATTGAATCATGAATCATGAATCGAATCATGAATCATGAATTGAAACATGAATCATGAATCATGAATAAAATCATGAATCATGAATCGAATCATGAATCATGAATTGAATCATGAATTGAATCATGAATCATGAATTGAATCATGAATCATGATTCGAATCATGAATTAAATAATAAATCATGAATCATGAATTGAATCATAAATTATGAATCGAATCATGAATCATGAATCATGAATTGAATCCTAAATTGAATCATAAATCATGAATTGAATCATGAATCATGAATCGAATCATGAATCATGAATTGAATCATGAATCATGAATTAAATCATGAATCATGAATCATGAATCGAATCATGAATCATGAATCGAATCATGAATTATGAATCATGAATCATAATTTGAATCATGAATCATGAATCGAATCATGAATCATGAATCATGAACCATGAATTAAATCATAAATCATGAATCGAATCATAAATCATGAATCGAATCATGAATTAGGAATCATGAATCATGAATTGAATCATGAATCATGAATTATGAATCGAATTATGAATCATGAATTGAATCATGAATCATAAATCATGAATCGAATCATGAATCATGAATTATGAATCGAATCATGAATCATGAATTGAATCATGAATCATGAATCATGAATTGAATCATGAATCATGAATCATGAATCATGAATCAAATAATGAATCATGAATTGAATCATGAATCATAAATCATGAATCAAATCGTGAATCATGAATCATGAATTGAATCATGAATTGAATCATAAATTGAATCATAAATCATAAATCATGAATTGAATCATGAATCATGAATGATGAATTATGAATCATGAATCGAATCATGAATCATGAATTGAATCATGAATCATGAATCATGAATCGAATCATGAATCATGAATCGAATCATGAAATGAATCATGAATTATGAATTGAATCATAATTTCAATCATGAATCATGAATCATGAATCATGAATCGAATCATAAATCCTGAATCCTGAATTGAATCATGAATCATGAATTGAATCATGAATCATGAATCATGAATTGAATCCTAAATTGAAACATAAATCATGACTTGAATCATGAATCATGAATCGAATCATGAATCATGAATTGAATCATGAATTATGAATCATGAATTAAATCATGAATCATGAATCATGAATCGAATCATGAATCATGAATCGAATCATGAATTATGAATCATGAATCATAATTTGAATCATGAATCATGAATCGAATCATGAATCATGAATCATGAACCATGAATTAAATCATAAATCATGAATCGAATCATAAATCATGAATCGAATCATGAATTATGAATCATGAATCATGAATTGAATCATGAATCATGAATTATAAATCGAATTATGAATCATGAATTGAATCATGAATCATAAATCATGAATTGAATCATGAATCATGAATCATGAATCATGAATCAAATCATGAATCATGAATTGAATCATGAATCATGAATAATGAATCGAATCATGAATCATGAATCATGAATTGAATCATGAATTGAATCATAAATTGAATCATAAATCATAAATCATGAATTGAATCATGAATCATGAATTATGAATCATGAATCGAATCATGAATCATGAATTGAATCATGAATCATGAATCATGAATCGAATCATGAATCATGAATCGAATCATGAAATGAATCATGAATTATGAATTGAATCATAATTTCAATCATGAATCATGAATCATGATTCATGAATCGAATCATAAATCATGAATCCTGAATTGAATCATGAATCATGAATTGAATCATGAATCATGAATTGAATCATGAATTGAATCATAAATCATGAATCATGAATTGAATCATAAATCATAAATCGAATCATGAATCATGAATCGATACATGAATCATGAATTGAATCATGAATCATGAATCGAATCATGAATCATGAATCGAATCATGAATCATGAATCGAATCATGAATCATGAATTGAATCATGAATCATGAATCATTAATTGAATCATGAATCATGAATCGAATCATGAAACATGAATTGAATCATGAATTATGAATTGAATCATGAATCATGAATTGCATCATGAATCATGAATTGAATCATGAATCATTAATCATGAATTAAATCATGAATCATGAAATGAATCATGAATTGAATCATGAATTATGAATCATGAATTGATTCATGAATCATGAAATGAATCATGAATTGAATCATGAATCATAAATCATGATTCATGAATTGAATCATGATTCATGATTCAAATCATGATTCATAATTCATAATTCGATTCATGATTCATGATTCAATTCAATTGAATTGAATCATGAATCATGAATCAAATCATGAATCATAAATTGAATCATGAATCATGAATCGAATTATGAATCATGAATCATGAATTGAATCATGAATCATGAATTGAATCATGAATTGAATCATAAATCATGAATCATGAATTGAATCATGAATCATGAATCGAATCAA
>NW_027446023.1:0-37500 GCF_038048845.1 Mixophyes fleayi
AAAAACAACGCTTTTTTTACACTCCAGTCTCCCTTTCTCTTGGAAACAATGACTTACATCAATCCTTTTACATAATTATTGTTTCTCATGACATTTCTAACATTGTCCACAATTATCAACTTTCTAAGTCTTTCTGAGCAGGAGAAATCGCAAAACATAGTCATTTCTTCATTGCCGTCCAAAAACAACGCTTTTTTACACTCCTGTCTCCCTTTCTCTTGGAAACAATGACTTACATCAATCCTTTTACATAATTCTTGTTTCTCCTGACATTTCTAACATTGCCCACAATTATTAACTTTCTAAGTCTTTCTGAGCAGGAGAAATCGCAAAACATAGTCATTTCTTCATTGCAGTCCAAAAACAACGCTTTTTTACACTCCTGTCTCCCTTTCTCTTGGAAACAATGACTTACATCAATCCTTTTACATAATTCTTGTTTCTCATGACATTTCTAACATTGCCCACAATTATCCACTTTCTAAGTCTTTCTGAGCAAGAGAAATCGCAAAACAGTCATTTATTCATTGCCGTCCAAAAACAATGCTTTTTTACACTCCAGTCTCCCTTTCTCTTGGAAACAATGACTTACATCAATCCTTTTACATAATTCTTGTTTCTCCTGACATTTCTAACATTGCCCACAATTATCAACTTTCTAAGTCTTTCTGAGCAGGAGAAATCGCAAAATATAGTCATTTCTTCATTGCCGTCCAAAAACAACGCTTTTTTACACTCCAGTCTCCCTTTCTCTTGGAAACAATGACTTACATCAATCCTTTTACAGAATTCTTGTTTCTCCTGACATTTCTAACATTGCCCACAAATATCAACTTTCTAAGTCTTTCTGAGCAGGAGAAATCGCAAAATATAGTCATTTCTTCATTGCCGTCCAAAAACAACGCTTTTTTACACTCCTGTCTCCCTTTCTCCTGGAAACAATGACTTACATCAATCCTTTTACATAATTCTTGTTTCTCATGACATTTCTAACATTGTCCACAATTATTAACTTTCTAAGTCTTTCTGAGCAGGAGAAATTGCAAAACATAGTCATTTCTTCATTGCAGTCCAAAAACAACGCTTTTTTTACACTCCAGTCTCCCTTTCTCTTGGAAACAATGACTTACATCAATCCTTTTACATAATTATTGTTTCTCATGACATTTCTAACATTGTCCACAATTATCAACTTTCTAAGTCTTTCTGAGCAGGAGAAATCGCAAAACATAGTCATTTCTTCATTGCCGTCCAAAAACAACGCTTTTTTACACTCCTGTCTCCCTTTCTCTTGGAAACAATGACTTACATCAATCCTTTTACATAATTCTTGTTTCTCCTGACATTTCTAACATTGCCCACAATTATTAACTTTCTAAGTCTTTCTGAGCAGGAGAAATCGCAAAACATAGTCATTTCTTCATTGCAGTCCAAAAACAACGCTTTTTTACACTCCTGTCTCCCTTTCTCTTGGAAACAATGACTTACATCAATCCTTTTACATAATTCTTGTTTCTCATGACATTTCTAACATTGCCCACAATTATCCACTTTCTAAGTCTTTCTGAGCAAGAGAAATCGCAAAACAGTCATTTATTCATTGCCGTCCAAAAACAACGCTTTTTTACACTCCAGTCTCCCTTTCTCTTGGAAACAATGACTTACATCAATCCTTTTACATAATTCTTGTTTCTCCTGACATTTCTAACATTGCCCACAAATATCAACTTTCTAAGTCTTTCTGAGCAGGAGAAATCGCAAAATATAGTCATTTCTTCATTGCCGTCCAAAAACAACGCTTTTTTACACTCCTGTCTCCCTTTCTCCTGGAAACAATGACTTACATCAATCCTTTTACATAATTCTTGTTTCTCATGACATTTCTAACATTGCCCACAATTATCAACTTTCTAAGTCTTTCTGAGCAAGAGAAATCGTAAAACAGTCATTTATTCATTGCCGTCCAAAAACAATGCTTTTTTACACTCCAGTCTCCCTTTCTCTTGGAAACAATGACTTACATCAATCCTTTTACATAATTCTTGTTTCTCCTGACATTTCTAACATTGCCCACAAATATCAACTTTCTAAGTCTTTCTGAGCAGGAGAAATCGCAAAACATAGTCATTTCTTCATTGCAGTCCAAAAACAACGCTTTTTTACACTCCAGTCTCCCTTTCTCTTGGAAACAATGACTTACATCAATCCTTTTACATAATTCTTGTTTCTCATGACATTTCTAACATTGTCCACAATTATTAACTTTCTAAGTCTTTCTGAGCAGGAGAAATCGCAAAACACAGTCATTTCTTCATTGCAGTCCAAAAACAACGCTTTTTTTTACACTCCAGTCTCCCTTTCTCTTGGAAACAATGACTTACATCAATCCTTTTACATAATTATTGTTTCTCATGACATTTCTAACATTGTCCACAATTATCAACTTTCTAAGTCTTTCTGAGCAGGAGAAATCGCAAAACATAGTCATTTCTTCATTGCCGTCCAAAAACAACGCTTTTTTACACTCCTGTCTCCCTTTCTCTTGGAAACAATGACTTACATCAATCCTTTTACATAATTCTTGTTTCTCCTGACATTTCTAACATTGCCCACAATTATTAACTTTCTAAGTCTTTCTGAGCAGGAGAAATCGCAAAACATAGTCATTTCTTCATTGCAGTCCAAAAACAACGCTTTTTTACACTCCTGTCTCCCTTTCTCTTGGAAACAATGACTTACATCAATCCTTTTACATAATTCTTGTTTCTCATGACATTTCTAACATTGCCCACAATTATCCACTTTCTAAGTCTTTCTGAGCAAGAGAAATCGCAAAACAGTCATTTATTCATTGCCGTCCAAAAACAATGCTTTTTTACACTCCAGTCTCCCTTTCTCTTGGAAACAATGACTTACATCAATCCTTTTACATAATTCTTGTTTCTCCTGACATTTCTAACATTGCCCACAATTATCAACTTTCTAAGTCTTTCTGAGCAGGAGAAATCGCAAAATATAGTCATTTCTTCATTGCCGTCCAAAAACAACGCTTTTTTACACTCCTGTCTCCCTTTCTCTTGGAAACAATGACTTACATCAATCCTTTTACATAATTCTTGTTTCTCCTGACATTTCTAACACTGCCCACAATTATTAACTTTCTAAGTCTTTCTGAGCAGGAGAAATCGCAAAATATAGTCATTTCTTCATTGCAGTCCAAAAACAACGCTTTTTTACACTCCTGTCTCCCTTTCTCCTGGAAACAATGACTTACATCAATCCTTTTACATAATTCTTGTTTCTCATGACATTTCTAACATTGTCCACAATTATTAACTTTCTAAGTCTTTCTGAGCAGGAGAAATCGCAAAACATAGTCATTTCTTCATTGCAGTCCAAAAACAACGCTTTTTTTACACTCCAGTCTCCCTTTCTCTTGGAAACAATGACTTACATCAATCCTTTTACATAATTATTGTTTCTCATGACATTTCTAACATTGTCCACAATTATCAACTTTCTAAGTCTTTCTGAGCAGGAGAAATCGAAAAACATAGTCATTTCTTCATTGCCGTCCAAAAACAACGCTTTTTTACACTCCTGTCTCCCTTTCTCTTGGAAACAATGACTTACATCAATCCTTTTACATAATTCTTGTTTCTCCTGACATTTCTAACATTGCCCACAATTATTAACTTTCTAAGTCTTTCTGAGCAGGAGAAATCGCAAAACATAGTCATTTCTTCATTGCAGTCCAAAAACAACGCTTTTTTACACTCCTGTCTCCCTTTCTCTTGGAAACAATGACTTACATCAATCCTTTTACATAATTCTTGTTTCTCATGACATTTCTAACATTGCCCACAATTATCCACTTTCTAAGTCTTTCTGAGCAAGAGAAATCGCAAAACAGTCATTTATTCATTGCCGTCCAAAAACAATGCTTTTTTACACTCCAGTCTCCCTTTCTCTTGGAAACAATGACTTACATCAATCCTTTTACATAATTCTTGTTTCTCCTGACATTTCTAACATTGCCCACAATTATCAACTTTCTAAGTCTTTCTGAGCAGGAGAAATCGCAAAATATAGTCATTTCTTCATTGCCGTCCAAAAACAACGCTTTTTTACACTCCAGACTCCCTTTCTCTTGGAAACAATGACTTACATCAATCCTTTTACATAATTCTTGTTTCTCCTGACATTTCTAACATTGCCCACAAATATCAACTTTCTAAGTCTTTCTGAGCAGGAGAAATCGCAAAATATAGTCATTTCTTCATTGCAGTCCAAAAACAACGCTTTTTTACACTCCAGTCTCCCTTTCTCTTGGAAACAATGACTTACATCAATCCTTTTACATAATTCTTGTTTCTCATGACATTTCTAACATTGTCCACAATTATTAACTTTCTAAGTCTTTCTGAGCAGGAGAAATCGCAAAACACAGTCATTTCTTCATTGCAGTCCAAAAACAACGCTTTTTTTTACACTCCAGTCTCCCTTTCTCTTGGAAACAATGACTTACATCAATCCTTTTACATAATTATTGTTTCTCATGACATTTCTAACATTGTCCACAATTATCAACTTTCTAAGTCTTTCTGAGCAGGAGAAATCGCAAAACATAGTCATTTCTTCATTGCCGTCCAAAAACAACGCTTTTTTACACTCCTGTCTCCCTTTCTCTTGGAAACAATGACTTACATCAATCCTTTTACATAATTCTTGTTTCTCCTGACATTTCTAACATTGCCCACAATTATTAACTTTCTAAGTCTTTCTGAGCAGGAGAAATCGCAAAACATAGTCATTTCTTCATTGCAGTCCAAAAACAACGCTTTTTTACACTCCTGTCTCCCTTTCTCTTGGAAACAATGACTTACATCAATCCTTTTACATAATTCTTGTTTCTCATGACATTTCTAACATTGCCCACAATTATCCACTTTCTAAGTCTTTCTGAGCAAGAGAAATCGCAAAACAGTCATTTATTCATTGCCGTCCAAAAACAATGCTTTTTTACACTCCAGTCTCCCTTTCTCTTGGAAACAATGACTTACATCAATCCTTTTACATAATTCTTGTTTCTCCTGACATTTCTAACATTGCCCACAATTATCAACTTTCTAAGTCTTTCTGAGCAGGAGAAATCGCAAAATATAGTCATTTCTTCATTGCCGTCCAAAAACAACGCTTTTTTACACTCCTGTCTCCCTTTCTCTTGGAAACAATGACTTACATCAATCCTTTTACATAATTCTTGTTTCTCCTGACATTTCTAACACTGCCCACAATTATTAACTTTCTAAGTCTTTCTGAGCAGGAGAAATCGCAAATATAGTCATTTCTTCATTGCAGTCCAAAAACAACGCTTTTTACACTCCTGTCTCCCTTTCTCCTGGAAACAATGACTTACATCAATCCTTTTACATAATTCTTGTTTCTCATGACATTTCTAACATTGTCCACAATTATTAACTTTCTAAGTCTTTCTGAGCAGGAGAAATCGCAAAACATAGTCATTTCTTCATTGCAGTCCAAAAACAACGCTTTTTTTTACACTCCAGTCTCCCTTTCTCTTGGAAACAATGACTTACATCAATCCTTTTACATAATTATTGTTTCTCATGACATTTCTAACATTGTCCACAATTATCAACTTTCTAAGTCTTTCTGAGCAGGAGAAATCGCAAAACATAGTCATTTCTTCATTGCCGTCCAAAAACAACGCTTTTTTACACTCCTGTCTCCCTTTCTCTTGGAAACAATGACTTACATCAATCCTTTTACATAATTCTTGTTTCTCCTGACATTTCTAACATTGCCCACAATTATTAACTTTCTAAGTCTTTCTGAGCAGGAGAAATCGCAAAACATAGTCATTTCTTCATTGCAGTCCAAAAACAACGCTTTTTTACACTCCTGTCTCCCTTTCTCTTGGAAACAATGACTTACATCAATCCTTTTACATAATTCTTGTTTCTCATGACATTTCTAACATTGCCCACAATTATCCACTTTCTAAGTCTTTCTGAGCAAGAGAAATCGCAAAACAGTCATTTATTCATTGCCGTCCAAAAATAATGCTTTTTTACACTCCAGTCTCCCTTTCTCTTGGAAACAATGACTTACATCAATCCTTTTACATAATTCTTGTTTCTCCTGACATTTCTAACATTGCCCACAATTATCAACTTTCTAAGTCTTTCTGAGCAGGAGAAATCGCAAAATATAGTCATTTCTTCATTGCCGTCCAAAAACAACGCTTTTTTACACTCCAGTCTCCCTTTCTCTTGGAAACAATGACTTACATCAATCCTTTTACATAATTCTTGTTTCTCCTGACATTTCTAACATTGCCCACAAATATCAACTTTCTAAGTCTTTCTGAGCAGGAGAAATCGCAAAATATAGTCATTTCTTCATTGCCGTCCAAAAACAACGCTTTTTTACACTCCTGTCTCCCTTTCTCCTGGAAACAATGACTTACATCAATCCTTTTACATAATTCTTGTTTCTCATGACATTTCTAACATTGCCCACAATTATCAACTTTCTAAGTCTTTCTGAGCAAGAGAAATCGTAAAACAGTCATTTATTCATTGCCGTCCAAAAACAATGCTTTTTTACACTCCAGTCTCCCTTTCTCTTGGAAACAATGACTTACATCAATCCTTTTACATAATTCTTGTTTCTCCTGACATTTCTAACATTGCCCACAAATATCAACTTTCTAAGTCTTTCTGAGCAGGAGAAATCGCAAAACATAGTCATTTCTTCATTGCAGTCCAAAAACAACGCTTTTTTACACTCCAGTCTCCCTTTCTCTTGGAAACAATGACTTACATCAATCCTTTTACATAATTCTTGTTTCTCATGACATTTCTAACATTGTCCACAATTATTAACTTTCTAAGTCTTTCTGAGCAGGAGAAATCGCAAAACACAGTCATTTCTTCATTGCAGTCCAAAAACAACGCTTTTTTTACACTCCAGTCTCCCTTTCTCTTGGAAACAATGACTTACATCAATCCTTTTACATAATTATTGTTTCTCATGACATTTCTAACATTGTCCACAATTATCAACTTTCTAAGTCTTTCTGAGCAGGAGAAATCGCAAAACATAGTCATTTCTTCATTGCCGTCCAAAAACAACGCTTTTTTACACTCCTGTCTCCCTTTCTCTTGGAAACAATGACTTACATCAATCCTTTTACATAATTCTTGTTTCTCCTGACATTTCTAACATTGCCCACAATTATTAACTTTCTAAGTCTTTCTGAGCAGGAGAAATCGCAAAACATAGTCATTTCTTCATTGCAGTCCAAAAACAACGCTTTTTTACACTCCTGTCTCCCTTTCTCTTGGAAACAATGACTTACATCAATCCTTTTACATAATTCTTGTTTCTCATGACATTTCTAACATTGCCCACAATTATCAACTTTCTAAGTCTTTCTGAGCAAGAGAAATCGCAAAACAGTCATTTATTCATTGCCGTCCAAAAACAATGCTTTTTTACACTCCAGTCTCCCTTTCTCTTGGAAACAATGACTTACATCAATCCTTTTACATAATTCTTTTTTCTCAAGACATTTCTAACATTGTCCACAATTATCAACTTTCTAAGTCTTTCTGAGCAGGAGAAATCGCAAAATATAGTCATTTCTTCATTGCCGTCCAAAAACAACGCTTTTTTACACTCCTGTCTCCCTTTCTCTTGGAAACAATGACTTACATCAATCCTTTTACATAATTCTTGTTTCTCCTGACATTTCTAACACTGCCCACAATTATTAACTTTCTAAGTCTTTCTGAGCAGGAGAAATCGCAAAACATAGTCATTTCTTCATTGCAGTCCAAAAACAACGCTTTTTTACACTCCAGTCTCCCTTTCTCTTGGAAACAATGACTTACATCAATCCTTTTACATAATTCTTGTTTCTCCTGACATTTCTAACATTGCCCACAATTATCAACTTTCTAAGTCTTTCTGAGCAGGAGAAATCGCAAAACATAGTCATTTCTTTATTGCAGTCCAAAAACAACGCTTTTTTACACTCCAGTCTCCCTTTCTCTTGGAAACAATGACTTACATCAATCCTTTTACATAATTCTTGTTTCTCATGACATTTCTAAGATTGCCCACAATTATCAACTTTCTAAGTCTTTCTGAGCAGGAGAAATCGCAAAATATAGTCATTTCTTCATTGCCGTCCAAAAACAACGCTTTTTTACACTCCAGTCTCCCTTTCTCTTGGAATCAATGACTTACATCAATCCTTTTACATAATTCTTTTTTCTCAAGACATTTCTAACATTGTCCACAATTATCAACTTTCTAAGTCTTTCTGAGCAGGAGAAATCGCAAAATATAGTCATTTCTTCATTGCCGTCCAAAAACAACGCTTTTTTACACTCCTGTCTCCCTTTCTCTTGGAAACAATGACTTACATCAATCCTTTTACATAATTCTTGTTTCTCCTGACATTTCTAACACTGCCCACAATTATTAACTTTCTAAGTCTTTCTGAGCAGGAGAAATCGCAAAACATAGTCATTTCTTCATTGCAGTCCAAAAACAACGCTTTTTTACACTCCTGTCTCCCTTTCTCTTGGAAACAATGACTTACATCAATCCTTTTACATAATTCTTGTTTCGCCTGACATTTCTAACATTGCCCACAATTATCAACTTTCTAAGTCTTTCTGAGCAGGAGAAATCGCAAAATATAGTCATTTCTTCATTGCCGTCCAAAAACAACGCTTTTTTACACTCCAGTCTCCCTTTCTCTTGGAAACAATGACTTACATCAATCCTTTTACATAATTCTTTTTTCTCAAGACATTTCTAACATTGTCCACAATTATCAACTTTCTAAGTCTTTCTGAGCAGGAGAAATCGCAAAATATAGTCATTTCTTCATTGCCGTCCAAAAACAACGCTTTTTTACACTCCTGTCTCCCTTTCTCTTGGAAACAATGACTTACATCAATCCTTTTACATAATTCTTGTTTCTCCTGACATTTCTAACACTGCCCACAATTATTAACTTTCTAAGTCTTTCTGAGCAGGAGAAATCGCAAAACATAGTCATTTCTTCATTGCAGTCCAAAAACAACGCTTTTTTACACTCCTGTCTCCCTTTCTCTTGGAAACAATGACTTACATCAATCCTTTTACATAATTCTTTTTTCTCAAGACATTTCTAACATTGTCCACAATTATCAACTTTCTAAGTCTTTCTGAGCAGGAGAAATCGCAAAATATAGTCATTTCTTCATTGCCGTCCAAAAACAACGCTTTTTTACACTCCTGTCTCCCTTTCTCTTGGAAACAATGACTTACATCAATCCTTTTACATAATTCTTGTTTCTCCTGACATTTCTAACACTGCCCACAATTATTAACTTTCTAAGTCTTTCTGAGCAGGAGAAATCGCAAAACATAGTCATTTCTTCATTGCAGTCCAAAAACAACGCTTTTTTACACTCCAGTCTCCCTTTCTCTTGGAAACAATGACTTACATCAATCCTTTTACATAATTCTTGTTTCTCCTGACATTTCTAACATTGCCCACAATTATCAACTTTCTAAGTCTTTCTGAGCAGGAGAAATCGCAAAACATAGTCATTTCTTTATTGCAGTCCAAAAACAACGCTTTTTTACACTCCAGTCTCCCTTTCTCTTGGAAACAATGACTTACATCAATCCTTTTACATAATTCTTGTTTCTCCTGACATTTCTAACATTGCCCACAATTATCAACTTTCTAAGTCTTTCTGAGCAGGAGAAATCGCAAAATATAGTCATTTCTTCATTGCCGTCCAAAAACAACGCTTTTTTACACTCCAGTCTCCCTTTCTCTTGGAAACAATGACTTACATCAATCCTTTTACATAATTCTTGTTTCTCATGACATTTCTAACATTGCCCACAAATATCAACTTTCTAAGTCTTTCTGAGCAGGAGAAATCGCAAAATATAGTCATTTCTTCATTGCCGTCCAAAAACAACGCTTTTTTACACTCCAGTCTCCCTTTCTCTTGGAAACAATGACTTACATAAATCCTTTTACATAATTCTTGTTTCTCCTGACATTTCTAACATTGCCCACAAATATCAACTTTCTAAGTCTTTCTGAGCAGGAGAAATCGCAAAATATAGTCATTTCTTCATTGCCGTCCAAAAACAACGCTTTTTTACACTCCTGTCTCCCTTTCTCCTGGAAACAATGACTTACATCAATCCTTTTACATAATTCTTGTTTCTCATGACATTTCTAACATTGCCCACAATTATCAACTTTCTAAGTCTTTCTGAGCAGGAGAAATCGCAAAACATAGTCATTTCTTCATTGCAGTCCAATAACAACGCTTTTTTACACTCCAGTCTCCCTTTCTCTTGGAAACAATGACTTACATCAATCTTTTTACATAATTCTTGTTTCTCATGACATTTCTAACATTGTCCACAATTATTAACTTTCTAAGTCTTTCTGAGCAGGAGAAATCGCAAAACATAGTCATTTCTTCATTGCAGTCCAAAAACAACGCTTTTTTTTACACTCCAGTCTCCCTTTCTCTTGGAAACAATGACTTACATCAATCCTTTTACATAATTATTGTTTCTCATGACATTTCTAACATTGTCCACAATTATCAACTTTCTAAGTCTTTCTGAGCAGGAGAAATCGCAAAACATAGTCATTTCTTCATTGCCGTCCAAAAACAACGCTTTTTTACACTCCTGTCTCCCTTTCTCTTGGAAACAATGACTTACATCAATCCTTTTACATAATTCTTCTTTCTCCTGACATTTCTAACATTGCCCACAATTATTAACTTTCTAAGTCTTTCTGAGCAGGAGAAATCGCAAAACATAGTCATTTCTTCATTGCAGTCCAAAAACAACGCTTTTTTACACTCCTGTCTCCCTTTCTCTTGGAAACAATGACTTACATCAATCCTTTTACATAATTCTTGTTTCTCATGACATTTCTAACATTGCCCACAATTATCCACTTTCTAAGTCTTTCTGAGCAGGAGAAATCGCAAAACATAGTCATTTCTTCATTGCAGTCCAAAAACAACGCTTTTTTTTACACTCCAGTCTCCCTTTCTCTTGGAAACAATGACTTACATCAATCCTTTTACATAATTATTGTTTCTCATGACATTTCTAACATTGTCCACAATTATCAACTTTCTAAGTCTTTCTGAGCAGGAGAAATCGCAAAACATAGTCATTTCTTCATTGCCGTCCAAAAACAACGCTTTTTTACACTCCTGTCTCCCTTTCTCTTGGAAACAATGACTTACATCAATCCTTTTACATAATTCTTCTTTCTCCTGACATTTCTAACATTGCCCACAATTATTAACTTTCTAAGTCTTTCTGAGCAGGAGAAATCGCAAAACATAGTCATTTCTTCATTGCAGTCCAAAAACAACGCTTTTTTACACTCCTGTCTCCCTTTCTCTTGGAAACAATGACTTACATCAATCCTTTTACATAATTCTTGTTTCTCATGACATTTCTAACATTGCCCACAATTATCCACTTTCTAAGTCTTTCTGAGCAAGAGAAATCGCAAAACAGTCATTTATTCATTGCCGTCCAAAAACAATGCTTTTTTACACTCCAGTCTCCCTTTCTCTTGGAAACAATGACTTACATCAATCCTTTTACATAATTCTTGTTTCTCCTGACATTTCTAACATTGCCCACAATTATCAACTTTCTAAGTCTTTCTGAGCAGGAGAAATCGCAAAATATAGTCATTTCTTCATTGCCGTCCAAAGACAACGCTTTTTTACACTCCAGTCTCCCTTTCTCTTGGAAACAATGACTTACATCAATCCTTTTACATAATTCTTGTTTCTCCTGACATTTCTAACATTGCCCACAAATATCAACTTTCTAAGTCTTTCTGAGCAGTAGAAATCGCAAAATATAGTCATTTCTTCATTGCCGTCCAAAAACAACGCTTTTTTACACTCCTGTCTCCCTTTCTCCTGGAAACAATGACTTACATCAATCCTTTTACATAATTCTTGTTTCTCATGACATTTCTAACATTGCCCACAATTATCAACTTTCTAAGTCTTTCTGAGCAAGAGAAATCGCAAAACAGTCATTTATTCATTGCCGTCCAAAAACAATGCTTTTTTACACTCCAGTCTCCCTTTCTCTTGGAAACAATGACTTACATCAATCCTTTTACATAATTCTTGTTTCTCCTGACATTTCTAACATTGCCCACAAATATCAACTTTCTAAGTCTTTCTGAGCAGGAGAAATCGCAAAACATAGTCATTTCTTCATTGCAGTCCAAAAACAACGCTTTTTTACACTCCAGTCTCCCTTTCTCTTGGAAACAATGACTTACATCAATCCTTTTACATAATTCTTGTTTCTCATGACATTTCTAACATTGCCCACAATTATCAACTTTCTAAGTCTTTCTGAGCAAGAGAAATCGCAAAACAGTCATTTATTCATTGCCGTCCAAAAACAATGCTTTTTTACACTCCAGTCTCCCTTTCTCTTGGAAACAATGACTTACATCAATCCTTTTACATAATTCTTGTTTCTCCTGACATTTCTAACATTGCCCACAAATATCAACTTTCTAAGTCTTTCTGAGCAGGAGAAATCGCAAAACATAGTCATTTCTTCATTGCAGTCCAAAAACAACGCTTTTTTACACTCCAGTCTCCCTTTCTCTTGGAAACAATGACTTACATCAATCCTTTTACATAATTCTTGTTTCTCATGACATTTCTAACATTGCCCACAATTATCAACTTTCTAAGTCTTTCTGAGCAAGAGAAATCGCAAAACAGTCATTTATTCATTGCCGTCCAAAAACAATGCTTTTTTACACTCCAGTCTCCCTTTCTCTTGAAAACAATGATTTACATCAATCCTTTTACATAATTCTTGTTTATCCTGACATTTCTAACATTGCCCACAATTATTAACTTTCTAAGTCTTTCTGAGCAGGAGAAATCGCAAAACATAGTCATTTATTCATTGCCGTCCAAAAACAATGCTTTTTTACACTCCAGTCTCCCTTTCTCTTGGAAACAATGACTTACATCAATCCTTTTACATAATTCTTGTTTATCCTGACATTTCTAACATTGCCCACAATTATTAACTTTCTAAGTCTTTCTGAGCAGGAGAAATCGCAAAACATAGTCATTTCTTCATTGCAGTCCAAAAACAACGCTTTTTTACACTCCAGTCTCCCTTTCTCTTGGAAACAATGACTTACATCAATCCTTTTACATAATTCTTGTTTCTCCTGACATTTCTAACATTGCCCACAATTATCAACTTTCTAAGTCTTTCTGAGCAGGAGAAATCGCAAAATATAGTCATTTCTTCATTGCCGTCCAAAAACAACGCTTTTTTACACTCCTGTCTCCCTTTCTCCTGGAAACAATGACTTACATCAATCCTTTTACATAATTCTTGTTTCTCATGACATTTCTAACATTGCCCACAATTATCAACTTTCTAAGTCTTTCTGAGCAAGAGAAATTGCAAAACAGTCATTTATTCATTGCCGTCCAAAAACAATGCTTTTTTACACTCCAGTCTCCCTTTCTCTTGGAAACAATGACTTACATCAATCCTTTTACATAATTCTTGTTTATCCTGACATTTCTAACATTGCCCACAATTATTAACTTTCTAAGTCTTTCTGAGCAGGAGAAATCGCAAAACATAGTCATTTCTTCATTGCAGTCCAAAAACAACGCTTTTTTACACTCCAGTCTCCCTTTCTCTTGGAAACAATGACTTACATCAATCCTTTTACATAATTCTTGTTTCTCCTGACATTTCTAACATTGCCCACAATTATCAACTTTCTAAGTCTTTCTGAGCAGGAGAAATCGCAAAATATAGTCATTTCTTCATTGCCGTCCAAAAACAACGCTTTTTTACACTCCAGTCTCCCTTTCTCTTGGAAACAATTACTTACATCAATCCTTTTACATAATTCTTGTTTCTCCTGACATTTCTAACATTGCCCACAAATATCAACTTTCTAAGTCTTTCTGAGCAGGAGAAATCGCAAAATATAGTCATTTCTTCATTGCCGTCCAAAAACAACGCTTTTTTACACTCCTGTCTCCCTTTCTCCTGGAAACAATGACTTACATCAATCCTTTTACATAATTCTTGTTTCTCATGACATTTCTAACATTGCCCACAATTATCAACTTTCTAAGTCTTTCTGAGCAAGAGAAATCGCAAAACAGTCATTTATTCATTGCCGTCCAAAAACATTGCTTTTTTACACTCCAGTCTCCCTTTTTCTTGGAAACAATGACTTACATCAATCCTTTTACATAATTCTTGTTTCTCCTGAAATTTCTAACATTGCCCACAAATATCAACTTTCTAAGTCTTTCTGAGCAGGAGAAATCGCAAAACATAGTCATTTCTTCATTGCAGTCCAAAAACAACGCTTTTTTACACTCCAGTCTCCCTTTCTCTTGGAAACAATGACTTACATCAATCCTTTTACATAATTCTTGTTTCTCATGACATTTCTAACATTGTCCACAATTATTAACTTTCTAAGTCTTTCTGAGCAGGAGAAATCGCAAAACATAGTCATTTCTTCATTGCAGTCCAAAAACAACGCTTTTTTTACACTCCAGTCTCCCTTTCTCTTGGAAACAATGACTTACATCAATCCTTTTACATAATTATTGTTTCTCATGACATTTCTAACATTGTCCACAATTATCAACTTTCTAAGTCTTTCTGAGCAGGAGAAATCGCAAAACATAGTCATTTCTTCATTGCCGTCCAAAAACAACGCTTTTTTACACTCCTGTCTCCCTTTCTCTTGGAAACAATGACTTACATCAATCCTTTTACATAATTCTTGTTTCTCCTGACATTTCTAACATTGCCCACAATTATCAACTTTCTAAGTCTTTCTGAGCAGGAGAAATCGCAAAATATAGTCATTTCTTCATTGCCGTCCAAAAACAACGCTTTTTTACACTCCAGTCTCCCTTTCTCTTGGAAACAATTACTTACATCAATCCTTTTACATAATTCTTGTTTCTCCTGACATTTCTAACATTGCCCACAAATATCAACTTTCTAAGTCTTTCTGAGCAGGAGAAATCGCAAAATATAGTCATTTCTTCATTGCCGTCCAAAAACAACGCTTTTTTACACTCCTGTCTCCCTTTCTCCTGGAAACAATGACTTACATCAATCCTTTTACATAATTCTTGTTTCTCATGACATTTCTAACATTGCCCACAATTATCAACTTTCTAAGTCTTTCTGAGCAAGAGAAATCGCAAAACAGTCATTTATTCATTGCCGTCCAAAAACATTGCTTTTTTACACTCCAGTCTCCCTTTTTCTTGGAAACAATGACTTACATCAATCCTTTTACATAATTCTTGTTTCTCCTGAAATTTCTAACATTGCCCACAAATATCAACTTTCTAAGTCTTTCTGAGCAGGAGAAATCGCAAAACATAGTCATTTCTTCATTGCAGTCCAAAAACAACGCTTTTTTACACTCCAGTCTCCCTTTCTCTTGGAAACAATGACTTACATCAATCCTTTTACATAATTCTTGTTTCTCATGACATTTCTAACATTGTCCACAATTATTAACTTTCTAAGTCTTTCTGAGCAGGAGAAATCGCAAAACATAGTCATTTCTTCATTGCAGTCCAAAAACAACGCTTTTTTTACACTCCAGTCTCCCTTTCTCTTGGAAACAATGACTTACATCAATCCTTTTACATAATTATTGTTTCTCATGACATTTCTAACATTGTCCACAATTATCAACTTTCTAAGTCTTTCTGAGCAGGAGAAATCGCAAAACATAGTCATTTCTTCATTGCCGTCCAAAAACAACGCTTTTTTACACTCCTGTCTCCCTTTCTCTTGGAAACAATGACTTACATCAATCCTTTTACATAATTCTTGTTTCTCCTGACATTTCTAACATTGCCCACAATTATTAACTTTCTAAGTCTTTCTGAGCAGGAGAAATCGCAAAACATAGTCATTTCTTCATTGCAGTCCAAAAACAACGCTTTTTTACACTCCTGTCTCCCTTTCTCTTGGAAACAATGACTTACATCAATCCTTTTACATAATTCTTGTTTCTCATGACATTTCTAACATTGCCCACAATTATCCACTTTCTAAGTCTTTCTGAGCAGGAGAAATCGCAAAACAGTCATTTATTCATTGCCGTCCAAAAACAATGCTTTTTTACACTCCAGTCTCCCTTTCTCTTGGAAACAATGACTTACATCAATCCTTTTACATAATTCTTGTTTCTCCTGACATTTCTAACATTGCCCACAATTATCAACTTTCTAAGTCTTTCTGAGCAGGAGAAATCGCAAAATATAGTCATTTCTTCATTGCCGTCCAAAAACAACGCTTTTTTACACTCCAGTCTCCCTTTCTCTTGGAAACAATGACTTACATCAATCCTTTTACATAATTCTTGTTTCTCCTGACATTTCTAACATTGCCCACAAATATCAACTTTCTAAGTCTTTCTGAGCAGGAGAAATCGCAAAATATAGTCATTTCTTCATTGCCGTCCAAAAACAACGCTTTTTTACACTCCTGTCTCCCTTTCTCCTGGAAACAATGACTTACATCAATCCTTTTACATAATTCTTGTTTCTCATGACATTTCTAACATTGTCCACAATTATTAACTTTCTAAGTCTTTCTGAGCAGGAGAAATCGCAAAACATAGTCATTTCTTCATTGCAGTCCAAAAACAACGCTTTTTTTACACTCCAGTCTCCCTTTCTCTTGGAAACAATGACTTACATCAATCCTTTTACATAATTATTGTTTCTCATGACATTTCTAACATTGTCCACAATTATCAACTTTCTAAGTCTTTCTGAGCAGGAGAAATCGCAAAACATAGTCATTTCTTCATTGCCGTCCAAAAACAACGCTTTTTTACACTCCTTTCTCCCTTTCTCTTGGAAACAATGACTTACATCAATCCTTTTACATAATTCTTGTTTCTCCTGACATTTCTAACATTGCCCACAATTATTAACTTTCTAAGTCTTTCTGAGCAGGAGAAATCGCAAAACATAGTCATTTCTTCATTGCAGTCCAAAAACAACGCTTTTTTACACTCCTGTCTCCCTTTCTCTTGGAAACAATGACTTACATCAATCCTTTTACATAATTCTTGTTTCTCATGACATTTCTAACATTGCCCACAATTATCCACTTTCTAAGTCTTTCTGAGCAAGAGAAATCGCAAAACAGTCATTTATTCATTGCCGTCCAAAAACAATGCTTTTTTACACTCCAGTCTCCCTTTCTCTTGGAAACAATGACTTACATCAATCCTTTTACATAATTCTTGTTTCTCCTGACATTTCTAACATTGCCCACAATTATCAACTTTCTAAGTCTTTCTGAGCAGGAGAAATCGCAAAATATAGTCATTTCTTCATTGCCGTCCAAAAACAACGCTTTTTTACACTCCAGTCTCCCTTTCTCTTGGAAACAATGACTTACATCAATCCTTTTACATAATTATTGTTTCTCATGACATTTCTAACATTGTCCACAATTATCAACTTTCTAAGTCTTTCTGAGCAGGAGAAATCGCAAAACATAGTCATTTCTTCATTGCCGTCCAAAAACAACGCTTTTTTACACTCCTGTCTCCCTTTCTCTTGGAAACAATGACTTACATCAATACTTTTACATAATTCTTGTTTCTCCTGACATTTCTAACATTGCCCACAATTATTAACTTTCTAAGTCTTTCTGAGCAGGAGAAATCGCAAAACATAGTCATTTCTTCATTGCAGTCCAAAAACAACGCTTTTTTACACTCCTGTCTCCCTTTCTCTTGGAAACAATGACTTACATCAATCCTTTTACATAATTCTTGTTTCTCATGACATTTCTAACATTGCCCACAATTATCCACTTTCTAAGTCTTTCTGAGCAAGAGAAATCGCAAAACAGTCATTTATTCATTGCCGTCCAAAAACAATGCTTTTTTACACTCCAGTCTCCCTTTCTCTTGGAAACAATGACTTACATCAATCCTTTTACATAATTCTTGTTTCTCCTGACATTTCTAACATTGCCCACAATTATCAACTTTCTAAGTCTTTCTGAGCAGGAGAAATCGCAAAATATAGTCATTTCTTCATTGCCGTCCAAAAACAACGCTTTTTTACACTCCAGTCTCCCTTTCTCTTGGAAACAATAACTTACATCAATCCTTTTACATAATTCTTGTTTCTCCTGACATTTCTAACATTGCCCACAAATATCAACTTTCTAAGTCTTTCTGAGCAGGAGAAATCGCAAAATATAGTCATTTCTTCATTGCCGTCCAAAAACAACGCTTTTTTACACTCCTGTCTCCCTTTCTCCTGGAAACAATGACTTACATCAATCCTTTTACATAATTCTTGTTTCTCATGACATTTCTAACATTGCCCACAATTATCAACTTTCTAAGTCTTTCTGAGCAAGAGAAATCGTAAAACAGTCATTTATTCATTGCCGTCCAAAAACAATGCTTTTTTACACTCCAGTCTCCCTTTCTCTTGGAAACAATGACTTACATCAATCCTTTTACATAATTCTTGTTTCTCCTGACATTTCTAACATTGCCCACAAATATCAACTTTCTAAGTCTTTCTGAGCAGGAGAAATCGCAAAACATAGTCATTTCTTCATTGCAGTCCAAAAACAACGCTTTTTTACACTCCAGTCTCCCTTTCTCTTGGAAACAATGACTTACATCAATCCTTTTACATAATTCTTGTTTCTCATGACATTTCTAACATTGTCCACAATTATTAACTTTCTAAGTCTTTCTGAGCAGGAGAAATCGCAAAACACAGTCATTTCTTCATTGCAGTCCAAAAACAACGCTTTTTTTACACTCCAGTCTCCCTTTCTCTTGGAAACAATGACTTACATCAATCCTTTTACATAATTATTGTTTCTCATGACATTTCTAACATTGTCCACAATTATCAACTTTCTAAGTCTTTCTGAGCAGGAGAAATCGCAAAACATAGTCATTTCTTCATTGCAATCCAAAAACAACGCTTTTTTACACTCCTGTCTCCCTTTCTCTTGGAAACAATGACTTACATCAATCCTTTTACATAATTCTTGTTTCTCCTGACATTTCTAACATTGCCCACAATTATTAACTTTCTAAGTCTTTCTGAGCAGGAGAAATCGCAAAACATAGTCATTTCTTCATTGCAGTCCAAAAACAACGCTTTTTTACACTCCTGTCTCCCTTTCTCTTGGAAACAATGACTTACATCAATCCTTTTACATAATTCTTGTTTCTCATGACATTTCTAACATTGCCCACAATTATCAACTTTCTAAGTCTTTCTGAGCAAGAGAAATCGCAAAACAGTCATTTATTCATTGCCGTCCAAAAACAATGCTTTTTTACACTCCAGTCTCCCTTTCTCTTGGAAACAATGACTTACATCAATCCTTTTACATAATTCTTTTTTCTCAAGACATTTCTAACATTGTCCACAATTATCAACTTTCTAAGTCTTTCTGAGCAGGAGAAATCGCAAAATATAGTCATTTCTTCATTGCCGTCCAAAAACAACGCTTTTTTACACTCCTGTCTCCCTTTCTCTTGGAAACAATGACTTACATCAATCCTTTTACATAATTCTTGTTTCTCCTGACATTTCTAACACTGCCCACAATTATTAACTTTCTAAGTCTTTCTGAGCAGGAGAAATCGCAAAACATAGTCATTTCTTCATTGCAGTCCAAAAACAACGCTTTTTTACACTCCAGTCTCCCTTTCTCTTGGAAACAATGACTTACATCAATCCTTTTACATAATTCTTGTTTCTCCTGACATTTCTAACATTGCCCACAATTATCAACTTTCTAAGTCTTTCTGAGCAGGAGAAATCGCAAAACATAGTCATTTCTTTATTGCAGTCCAAAAACAACGCTTTTTTACACTCCAGTCTCCCTTTCTCTTGGAAACAATGACTTACATCAATCCTTTTACATAATTCTTGTTTCTCCTGACATTTCTAACATTGCCCACAATTATCAACTTTCTAAGTCTTTCTGAGCAGGAGAAATCGCAAAATATAGTCATTTCTTCATTGCCGTCCAAAAACAACGCTTTTTTACACTCCAGTCTCCCTTTCTCTTGGAAACAATGACTTACATCAATCCTTTTACATAATTCTTTTTTCTCAAGACATTTCTAACATTGTCCACAATTATCAACTTTCTAAGTCTTTCTGAGCAGGAGAAATCGCAAAATATAGTCATTTCTTCATTGCCGTCCAAAAACAACGCTTTTTTACACTCCTGTCTCCCTTTCTCTTGGAAACAATGACTTACATCAATCCTTTTACATAATTCTTGTTTCTCCTGACATTTCTAACACTGCCCACAATTATTAACTTTCTAAGTCTTTCTGAGCAGGAGAAATCGCAAAACATAGTCATTTCTTCATTGCAGTCCAAAAACAACGCTTTTTTACACTCCTGTCTCCCTTTCTCTTGGAAACAATGACTTACATCAATCCTTTTACATAATTCTTGTTTCTCCTGACATTTCTAACATTGCCCACAATTATCAACTTTCTAAGTCTTTCTGAGCAGGAGAAATCGCAAAATATAGTCATTTCTTCATTGCCGTCCAAAAACAACGCTTTTTTACACTCCAGTCTCCCTTTCTCTTGGAAACAATGACTTACATCAATCCTTTTACATAATTCTTTTTTCTCAAGACATTTCTAACATTGTCCACAATTATCAACTTTCTAAGTCTTTCTGAGCAGGAGAAATCGCAAAATATAGTCATTTCTTCATTGCCGTCCAAAAACAACGCTTTTTTACACTCCTGTCTCCCTTTCTCTTGGAAACAATGACTTACATCAATCCTTTTACATAATTCTTGTTTCTCCTGACATTTCTAACACTGCCCACAATTATTAACTTTCTAAGTCTTTCTGAGCAGGAGAAATCGCAAAACATAGTCATTTCTTCATTGCAGTCCAAAAACAACGCTTTTTTACACTCCTGTCTCCCTTTCTCTTGGAAACAATGACTTACATCAATCCTTTTACATAATTCTTTTTTCTCAAGACATTTCTAACATTGTCCACAATTATCAACTTTCTAAGTCTTTCTGAGCAGGAGAAATCGCAAAATATAGTCATTTCTTCATTGCCGTCCAAAAACAACGCTTTTTTACACTCCTGTCTCCCTTTCTCTTGGAAACAATGACTTACATCAATCCTTTTACATAATTCTTGTTTCTCCTGACATTTCTAACACTGCCCACAATTATTAACTTTCTAAGTCTTTCTGAGCAGGAGAAATCGCAAAACATAGTCATTTCTTCATTGCAGTCCAAAAACAACGCTTTTTTACACTCCAGTCTCCCTTTCTCTTGGAAACAATGACTTACATCAATCCTTTTACATAATTCTTGTTTCTCCTGACATTTCTAACATTGCCCACAATTATCAACTTTCTAAGTCTTTCTGAGCAGGAGAAATCGCAAAACATAGTCATTTCTTTATTGCAGTCCAAAAACAACGCTTTTTTACACTCCAGTCTCCCTTTCTCTTGGAAACAATGACTTACATCAATCCTTTTACATAATTCTTGTTTCTCCTGACATTTCTAACATTGCCCACAATTATCAACTTTCTAAGTCTTTCTGAGCAGGAGAAATCGCAAAATATAGTCATTTCTTCATTGCCGTCCAAAAACAACGCTTTTTTACACTCCTGTCTCCCTTTCTCTTGGAAACAATGACTTACATCAATCCTTTTACATAATTCTTGTTTCTCCTGACATTTCTAACACTGCCCACAATTATTAACTTTCTAAGTCTTTCTGAGCAGGAGAAATCGCAAAACATAGTCATTTCTTCATTGCAGTCCAAAAACAACGCTTTTTTACACTCCAGTCTCCCTTTCTCTTGGAAACAATGACTTACATCAATCCTTTTACATAATTCTTGTTTCTCCTGACATTTCTAACATTGCCCACAATTATCAACTTTCTAAGTCTTTCTGAGCAGGAGAAATCGCAAAACATAGTCATTTCTTTATTGCAGTCCAAAAACAACGCTTTTTTACACTCCAGTCTCCCTTTCTCTTGGAAACAATGACTTACATCAATCCTTTTACATAATTCTTGTTTCTCCTGACATTTCTAACATTGCCCACAATTATCAACTTTCTAAGTCTTTCTGAGCAGGAGAAATCGCAAAATATAGTCATTTCTTCATTGCCGTCCAAAAACAACGCTTTTTTACACTCCAGTCTCCCTTTCTCTTGGAAACAATGACTTACATCAATCCTTTTACATAATTCTTGTTTCTCATGACATTTCTAACATTGCCCACAAATATCAACTTTCTAAGTCTTTCTGAGCAGGAGAAATCGCAAAATATAGTCATTTCTTCATTGCCGTCCAAAAACAACGCTTTTTTACACTCCAGTCTCCCTTTCTCTTGGAAACAATGACTTACATCAATCCTTTTACATAATTCTTGTTTCTCATGACATTTCTAACATTGCCCACAAATATCAACTTTCTAAGTCTTTCTGAGCAGGAGAAATCGCAAAACATAGTCATTTCTTCATTGCAGTCCAAAAACAACGCTTTTTTACACTCCAGTCTCCCTTTCTCTTGGAAACAATGACTTACATCAATCCTTTTACATAATTCTTATTTCTCATGACATTTCTAACATTGCCCACAATTATCAACTTTCTAATTCTTTCTGAGCAAGAGAAATCGCAAAATATAGTCATTTCTTCATTGCCGTCCAAAAACAACGCTTTTTTACACTCCTGTCTCCCTTTCTCTTGGAAACAATGACTTACATCAATCCTTTTACATAATTCTTGTTTCTCCTGACATTTCTAACATTGCCCTCAATTATCAACTTTCTAAGTCTTTCTGAGCAGGAGAAATCGCAAAATATAGTCATTTCTTCATTGCCGTCCAAAAACAACGTTTTTTTACACTCCAGTCTCCCTTTCTCTTGGAAACAATGACTTACATCAATCCTGTTACATAATTCTTGTTTCTCATGACATTTCTAACATTGTCCACAATTATCAACTTTCTAAGTCTTTCTGAGCAGGAGAAATCGCAAAACATAGTTATTTCTTCATTGCCGTCCAAAAACAACGCTTTTTTACACTCCTGTCTCCCTTTCTCTTGGAAACAATGACTTACATCAATCCTTTTACATAATCCTTGTTTCTCCTGACATTTCTAACATTGCCCACAAATATCAACTTTCTAAGTCTTTCTGAGCAGGAGAAATCGCAAAACATAGTCATTTCTTCATTGCCGTCCAAAAACAACGTTTTTTTACACTCCAGTCTCCCTTTCTCTTGGAAACAATGACTTACATCAATCCTGTTACATAATTCTTGTTTCTCATGACATTTCTAACATTGTCCACAATTATCAACTTTCTAAGTCTTTCTGAGCAGGAGAAATCGCAAAACATAGTCATTTCTTCATTGCCGTCCAAAAACAACGCTTTTTTACACTCCTGTCTCCCTTTCTCTTGGAAACAATGACTTACATCAATCCTTTTACATAATCCTTGTTTCTCCTGACATTTCTAACATTGCCCACAAATATCAACTTTCTAAGTCTTTCTGAGCAGGAGAAATCGCAAAATATAGTCATTTCTTCATTGCCGTCCAAAAACAACGTTTTTTTACACTCCAGTCTCCCTTTCTCTTGGAAACAATGACTTACATCAATCCTGTTACATAATTCTTGTTTCTCATGACATTTCTAACATTGTCCACAATTATCAACTTTCTAAGTCTTTCTGAGCAGGAGAAATCGCAAAACATAGTCATTTCTTCATTGCAGTCCAAAAACAACGCTTTTTTTACACTCCAGTCTCCCTTTCTCTTGGAAACAATGACTTACATCAATCCTTTTACATAATTATTGTTTCTCATGACATTTCTAACATTGTCTACAATTATCAACTTTCTAAGTCTTTCTGAGCAGGAGAAATCGCAAAACATAGTCATTTCTTCATTGCCGTCCAAAAACAACGCTTTTTTACACTCCTGTCTCCCTTTCTCTTGGAAACAATGACTTACATCAATCCTTTTACATAATTCTTGTTTCTCTTGACATTTCTAACATTGCCCACAATTATTAACTTTCTAAGTCTTTCTGAGCAGGAGAAATCGCAAAACATAGTCATTTCTTCATTGCAGTCCAAAAACAACGCTTTTTTACACTCCTGTCTCCCTTTCTCTTGGAAACAATGACTTACATCAATCCTTTTACATAATTCTTGTTTCTCATGACATTTCTAACATTGCCCACAGTTATCAACTTTCTAAGTCTTTCTGAGCAAGAGAAATCGCAAAACAGTCATTTATTCATTGCCGTCCAAAAACAATGCTTTTTTACACTCCAGTCTCCCTTTCTCTTGGAAACAATGACTTACATCAATCCTTTTACATAATTCTTTTTTCTCATGACATTTCTAACATTGTCCACAATTATCAACTTTCTAAGTCTTTCTGAGCAGGAGAAATCGCAAAACATAGTCATTTCTTCATTGCCGTCCAAAAACAACGCTTTTTTACACTCCTGTCTCCCTTTCTCTTGGAAACAATGACTTACATCAATCCTTTTACATAATTCTTGTTTCTCCTGACATTTCTAACACTGCCCACAATTATTAACTTTCTAAGTCTTTCTGAGCAGGAGAAATCGCAAAACATAGTCATTTCTTCATTGCAGTCCAAAAACAACGCTTTTTTACACTCCTGTCTCCCTTTCTCTTGGAAACAATGACTTACATCAATCCTTTTACATAATTCTTATTTCTCATGACATTTCTAACATTGCCCACAATTATCAACTTTCTAATTCTTTCTGAGCAAGAGAAATCGCAAAATATAGTCATTTCTTCATTGCCGTCCAAAAACAACGCTTTTTTACACTCCTGTCTCCCTTTCTCTTGGAAACAATGACTTACATCAATCCTTTTACATAATTCTTGTTTCTCCTGACATTTCTAACATTGCCCACAATTATCAACTTTCTAAGTCTTTCTGAGCAGTAGAAATCGCAAAATATAGTCATTTCTTCATTGCCGTCCAAAAACAACGCTTTTTTACACTCCTGTCTCCCTTTCTCCTGGAAACAATGACTTACATCAATCCTTTTATATAATTCTTGTTTCTCATGACATTTCTAACATTGCCCACAATTATCAACTTTCTAAGTCTCTCTGAGCAAGAGAAATCGCAAAACAGTCATTTATTCATTGCCGTCCAAAAACAATGCTTTTTTACACTCCAGTCTCCCTTTCTCTTGGAAACAATGACTTACATCAATCCTTTTACATAATTCTTGTTTCTCCTGACATTTCTAACATTGCCCACAAATATCAACTTTCTCAGTCTTTCTGAGCAGGAGAAATCGCAAAACATAGTCATTTCTTCATTGCAGTCCAAAAACAACGCTTTTTTACACTCCAGTCTACCTTTCTCTTGGAAACAAGAGAGAAAAAAAAATGAAAAAAAAAAACCTACAGCACCTGGTATTCCCAGGTGGTCTCCCATCCAAGTACTAACCAGGCCTGGCCCTGCTTAGCTTCCAAGATCAGATGAGATTGGGCATGTTCATGGTTGTTCACTGTAGGTATTGCTTGCCTACTGACCTACATCTCTTATACATCTCAACACCAGCATTGAAGGAAGCAGGAACAAGAGAGAAAAAAAAACGGAAAAAAAAAAACCTACAGCACTTGGTATTCCCAGGTGGTCTCCCATGCAAGTACTAACCAGGCATGGCTCTGCTTAGCTTCCAAGATCAGACGAGTTTGGACTTGTTCAGGGTGGTATGGCTGTAGGTACTGCTTGCTTACTGGCCTACTGCCATACATCTCTTATACATCTCAACACCAGCATTAAAGAAAGCAGGAACAAGAGAGAATAAAACACGAAAAAAAAAGAAAACCTACAGCACTTGGTATTCCCAGGTGGTCTCCCATGCTTGTACTAACCAAGCCCAGCCCTGCTTAGCTTTCAAGATCAGATGAGATTGGGCTTGTTCAGTGTGGTGTAGCTGTAGGTATTGTTGGCCCACTGACCTACATCTCAACACCAGCACAGAAGGAAGCAGAAACAAGAGAGAAAAAAAAATGAAAAAAAAAACCTACAGCAACTGGTATTCCCAGGTGGTATCCCATCCAAGTACTAACCAGGCCCGGCACTGCTTAGCTTCCAAGATCAGAAGAGATTGGGCATGTTCAGGGTGGTTGACTGTATGTATTACTTGCTTGCTAACCTACATCTCTTATACATCTTAACACCAGCATTGAAGGTAGCAGGAACAAGAGAGTTAAAAAAATGACAAAGAAAAAGCCTACAGCACCTGGTATTCCCAGGTGGTCTCCCATCCAAGTACTAACCAGGCCTGGCACTGCTTAGCTTCCAAGATCAGATGACATTGGGCTTGTTCAGGGCGGTGTGGCTGTAGGTATTGCTTACCTGCTGACCTACATCTCTTATACATCTCAACACCAACATTGAAGGAAGCAGGAACAAGAGAGTTAAAAAAATGACAAAGAAAAAGCCTACAGCACCTGGTATTCCCAGGTGGTCTCCCATCCAAGTACTAACCAGGCCTGGTGCTGCTTAGCTTTCAAGATCAGATGAGATTGCGCTTGTTCAGGGTGGTGTGGCTGTAGGTATCACATTTCAACACCAGCATTGAAGGAAGCAGGAACAAGAGAGAAAAAACCCCGAAAAAAACAACCTATAGCACCTGGAGTTCCCAGGTGGGCTCCCATCCAAGTACTTACCAGGCCCAACCCTGCTTAGCTTCCAAGATCAGACGAGATTGGGCTTGTTCAGGGTTGTGTGGCTGTAGGTACTGCTTGCTTACTGACCTACATCTCTTATACATCTCAACACCAGCATTGAAGGTAGCAGGAACAAGAGAGAAAATAAAATGAAAAAAAAAAACCTACAGCACCTGGTATTCCCAGGTGGTCTCCCCTGCTTAGCTTCGAAGATCAGACGAGATTGGGCTTGTTCAGGGTGGTGTGGCTGTAGGTATTGTTTGCCTAGTGACCTACATCTCTTATATATCTCAACACCGGCATTAAAGAAAGCAGGAACAAAAGAGAAAAAAAAACCCAAAAAAACCCCTACAGCACCTGGTATTCCAAGGTGGTCTCCCATCGGAGTACTGACCATGCCCTTTCCTGCTTAGCTTCCAAGATCAGACGAGATTGATCTTGTTCAGGGTGGTGTGGCTGTAGATATTGCTTGCCTACTGACCTACATCTCTTATACATCTAAACACCAGCATTGAAGGAAGCAGGAACAAGAGAGAAAAAAAAAACGGAAAAAAAAACCTACAGCACCTGGTATTCCCAGGTGGTCTCCCATCCAAGTACTAACCAGGCCTGGCCCTGCTTAGCTTCAAAGATCAGATGAGAATGGGCATGTTCATGGTGGTTGACTGGAGGTATTGCTTGCCTACTGACCTACATCTCTTATACATCTCAACACCAGCAATGAAGGAAGCAGGAACAAGAGAGAAAAAAAAACGGAAAAAAAAAACCAACAGCACCTGGTATCCCCAGGTTGTCTCCCATCCAAGTACTAACCAGGGATGGCTCTGCTTAACTTCCAGGATCAGACAAGATTGAGCTTGTTCAGGGTGGTGTGGCTGTAGGTATTGCTTCCCTACTGACCTACATCTCTTATACATCTCAACACCAGTATTGAAGGAAGCAGGAACAAGAGAGAAAAAAAACCAGAAAAAAAAAAACAACCTACAGCACCTGGTATTCCCAGGTGGTCTCCCATCCAAGTACTAAGCAGGCCCGGCCCTGCTTAGCTTCCAAGATCAGACGAGATTGGGCATGTTCAGCGTGGTTGACAGTAGGTATTGCCTGCCTACTGACATACATCTCTTATACATTTCAACACCAGCAATGAAGGAAGCAGGAACAAGAGAGAAAAAAAAAACGAAAAAAAAAAACAACCTACAGCACCTGGTATTCCCAGGTGGTCATCTATCCAAGTACTAACCAGGCCTGGCCCTGCTTAGCTTCCAAGATTAGATGAGATTGGACTTGTTCAGGGTGGTGTGGCTGTAGGTATTGCTTGCTTACTGACCTACATCTCTTATACATCTCAACACCAGCATTGGAGGAAGCAGGAACAAGAGAAAAAAAATAACGAAAAAAACAAACAAACAAACAGCACCTGGTATTCCCAGGGGTCTCCCGTCCAAGTACTAACCATGTCTGGCCCTGCTTAGCATCCAAGATAAGATGAGATTGGGTATGTTCAGGGTGGTTTACTGCAGGTATTGCTTGCCTACTGACCAACATCTCTTATATATCTACACACCAGCATTGAAGGAAGCAGGAACAAGAGAGAAAAAAAAATAGAAAAAAAAAAAACCCACAGCACCTGGTATTCCCAGGTGGTTGCCCATCCAAGTACTAACCATGCCCAGCCCTGCTTAGCTTCAAAGATCAGACAAGATTGGGCTTATTCAGGGTGTTGTGCCGTAGGTATTGCTTGCATACTTACTGACCTACATCTCTTATACATCTCAACACGGACATTGAAGGAAGCAGGAACAAGAGAGAAAAAAACCCGAAAAATATAAACCTACAGCACCTGGTATTCCCAGTTGGTCTCCCATGCAAGTACTAACCAGTCCCGGCCCTGCTTAGTTTACAAGATCAGATAAGATTGGGCATGTTCAGGGTGGATGACTGTAGGTATTGCTTCCCGACTGACCTACATCTCTTATACATCTCAACACCAGCATTGAAAGAAGCAGGAACAAGAGAGAAAAAATAACGAAAAAAAGAAAAAACGACAGCACCTAGTATTCCCAGGTGCTCTCCCATCCAAATACTAACCAGGTCCAACCCTGCTTAGCTTCCAAGATAAGACGAGAGTGGTCTTGTTCATGGTGGTGTGGCTGTATGTATTGTTTGCCTACTAACCTACATCTCTTATACATCTCAACACCAGCATTGAAGGAAGCAGGAACAAGAGAGAATAAAAAACGAAAAAAAACAAACCTACAGCACCTGGAAGCAGAGAGAAAAAAAACCGAAAAAAAAAAAAACCCACAGCACCTGGTATTCCCAGATGCTCTCCCATCCAAGTACTAACCAGGCCTGGCCCTGCTTAGCTTTCAAGATTAGATGAGCTTGGACATGTTCACGGTGGTGTGGCTGTAGGTATTGCTTTCTTACTGACCTACATCTCTTATACATCTCAACACCGGCATTTGGAAAGCAGAAACAAGAGAGAGAAAAAAACGAAAAAATAAAACCTAAAGCACCTGGTATTCCTAGGTGCTCTCCCATCCAAGTACTAACCAGGCCCAGTCCTGCTTAGCTTTCAAGATTAGACAAGATTGGGCTTATTCAGGGTGTTGTGCTGTAGATATTGCTTGCCTACTTACTGACCTACATCTCTTATACATCTCAACACGGACATTGAAGGAAGCAGGAACAAGAGAGAAAATAAAACGAAAAAAATAAACTACAGAACCTGGTATTTCCAGGTGGTCTCCCATCCAAGTACTAACCAGGCCTGGTCCTGCTTAGCTTACAAGATCAGACGAGTTTGGGCTTGTTCAGGGTGGTATGGCTGTAGGGATTCCTTGCCTACTCACCTACATCTGTTATACATCTCAACACCAGCATTGAAGGAAGCAGGAACAAGAGAGAAAAAAAACCGAAAAATATAAACCTACAGCACCTGGTATTCCCAGTCGGTCTCCCATCCAAGTACTAACCAGGCCTGACCCTGCTTAGCTTTTAAGATCAGATGAGATTGGGCATGTTCAGGGTGGATGACTGTAGGTATTGCTTACTTACTGACCTACATCTCTTATACATCTCAACACCAGCATTGGAGGAAGCAGGAACAAGAGAAAAAAAATAACGAAAAAAACAAAAAACAAACAGCACCTGGTATTCCCAAGTGGTCTCCCAACCAAGTACTATCCAGGCCTGGCCCTGCTTAACTTCCAAGATAAGACGAGATTGGGCATGTTCAGGGTGGATTGGCTGTATGTATTGTTTGCCTACTAACCTACATCTCTTATACATCTCAACACCAGCATTGAAGGAAGCAGGAACAATAGAGAATAAAAAACGAAAAAAAACAAACCTACAGCACCTGGTATTCCCAGGTGGTCTCCCACCCAAGTACTAAACATGCCCAGCCCTACTTAGCTTCAAAGATCAGACGAATTTGGGCTTGTTAAGGGTGGTGTGGCTGTAGGTATTGCTTGCTTACTGACCTACATCTCTTATACATCTCAACACCAGCATTGCAGGAAGCTGGAACACGCGAGATATAAAAACGAAAAAAAAAAACCTACGGCACCTTGTATTCCCAGGTGGTCTCCCATCCAAGTACTAACCAAGCCCAGTCCTGCTTAGCTTCCAAGATGAAATGAGATTGGGCACGTTCAGGGTGGTTTATAGTATGTATTGTTTGTCTACTGACCTACATCTCTTATACATCTCAACACCAGCATTGAAGGAAGCAGGAAAAAGAGAGAAAAAAAACGAAAAAAATAAACCTACAGCACCTGGTATTCCCAGTTGGTTTCCCATCCAAGTACTAACCAGGCCCGACCCTGCTTAGCTTCAAAGAACAGATGAGATTGGGCATGTTCAGGGTGGATGACTGTAGGTATTGCTGACGTACTGACCTACATCTCTTAGACATCTCAACACCAGCATTGGAGGAAGCAAGAACAAGAGAAAAAAAACAAACAAACAGCACCTTGTATTCCCAGGTGGTCTCCCATCCAAGTACTAACCAGGTCCAGCCCTGCTTAGCTTCCAAGATCACACAAGATTGGGCTTGTTCAGGGTGGTGCGGCTGTAGGTATTGTTTGCCTACTGACCTACATCTCTTATACATCTCAACACCGGCATTGAAGGAAGCAGGAACAAGAGAGAAAAAAAACCTACAGCACCTGGTATTCCCAGGTGGTCTCCCATCCAAGTACTAACCAGGTCTGGCCCTGCTTAGCTTCCAAGATAAGACGAGAGTGGTCTTGTTCAGGGTGGTATGGCTGTAGGCACTGCTACCCTACTGACCTACATCTCTTATACATCTCAACACCAGCATTGAAGGAAGCAGGAAGAAAAGAGAAAAAAAAACGAAAAAAAAAAACCTACAGCACCTGGTATTCCCAGGTGCTCTCCCATCCAAGTACTAACCAGGCCCGGCCCTGCTAAGCTTCCAAGATCAGACGAGATCGGGCATGATCAGGGTGGTTTACAGTAGGCATTGCTTGACTACTGACCTACATCTCAACACCAGCATAGAAGGAAGCAGGAACAAGAGAGAAAGAAAAAACTGACAGCACCTGGTATTCCCAGGTGGTCTCCCATCCAAGTACTAACCAGGCCCAGCCCTGCTTAGCTTCCCAGATCAGACAAGATTGGTCTTGTTCAGGGTGGTTGACTGTAGGCATTGCTTGCCTACTGACCTACATCTCTTATACATCTCAATACGGACATTGAAGGAAGCAGGAACAAGAGAGAAAAAAACCCGAAAAATATAAACCTACAGCACCTGGTATTCCCAGTTGGTCTCCCATCCAAGTACTAACCAGGCCCGAACCTGCTTAGCTTCCAAGATCAAATGAGATTGGGCATGTTCAGGGTGGATGACTGTAGGTATTGCTTACCTACTGACCTACATCTCTTATACATCTCAACACCAGCATTGGAGGAAGCAGGAACAAGAGAAAAAAAATAACGAAAAAACAAAAACAAACAGCACCTGGTATTCCCAGGTGGTCTCCCATGCAAGTACTAACCAGTCCCAGCCCTGCTTAGCTTACAAGATCAGATAAGATTGGGCATGTTCAGGGTGGATGACTGTAGGTATTGCTTCCCGACTGACCTACATCTCTTATACATCTCAACACCAGCATTGAAGGAAGCAGGAACAAGAGAGAAAAAATAACGAAAAAAACAAAAAACGACAGCACCTAGTATTCCCAGGTGCTCTCCCATCCAAATACTAACCAGGTCCGGCCCTGCTTAGCTTCCAAGATAAGACAAGAGTGGTCTTGTTCAGGGTGGTGTGGCTGTATGTATTGCTTTTCTACTGACCTACATCTCTTATACATCTCAACACGGACATTGAAGGAAGCAGGAACAAGAGAGAAAAAAAACGAAAAAAAAAAAACTATAGCACCTGGTATTCCCAGGTGGTCTCCCATCCAAGTACTAACCAGGCCCGGCCCTGCTTAGCTTACAAGATCAGACGAGTTTGGGCTTGTTCAGGGTGGTATGGCTGTAGGGATTACTTGCCTACTCACCTACATCTGTTATACATCTCAACACCAGCATTGAAGGAAGCAGGAACAAGAGAAAAAAAATAACGAAAAAAACAAAGAACAAACAGCACCTGGTATTCCCAGGTGGTCTCCCATCCAAGTATTAACCAGGTCCGGCCCTGCTTAGCTTCCAAGATAAGATGAGATTGGGCATGTTCAGGGTGGTTTACTGCAGGTACTGTTTGCCTACTGACCAACATCTCTTATACATCTAGACACCAGCATTGAAGGAAGCATCAACAAAAGAGAAAAAAAAACTTAAAAAAACAAAAACCTACAGCACCTGGTATTCCCAGGTGGTCTCCCATCCAAGTACTAACCATGCCCTGCCCTGCTTAGCTTCCACAATCGCGCTTATTCAGGGTGTTCTGCTGTAGGTATTGCTTGCATAATTCCTGACCTACATCTCTTATACATCTCAACACGGACATTGAAGGAAGCAGGAACAAGACAGAAAAAAAAACGAAAAAAAAAACTACAGCACCAGGTATTACCAGGTGGTCTCCCATGCAAGTACTAACCAGGCCTGGTCTTGCTTAGCTTACAAGATCAGATGAGTTTGGGCTTGTTCAGGGTGGTATGGCTGTAGGGATTCCTTGCCTACTTACTGACCTACATCTCTTATACATCTCAACACGGACATTGAAGGAAGCAGGAACAAGAGAGAAAAAAAACCAAAAAAAATTAACTACAGAACCTGGTATTTCCAGGTGGTCTACCATCCAAGTACTAACCAGGCCCAGCTCTGCTTAGCTTACAAGATCAGATGAGTTTGGGCTTGTTCAGGGTGGTATGGCTGTAGGGATTCCTTGCCTACTTACTGACCTACATCTGTTATACATCTCAACACCAGCATTGAAGGAAGCAGGAACAAGAGAGAAAAAAAAAACGGAAAAAAAAACCCTACAGCACCTGGTAATCCCAGGTGGTCTCCCATCCAAGTACTAACCAGGCCCAGCTCTGCTTAGCTTCCAAGATCAGACGAGTTTGGGCTTGTTCAGGGTGGTTTACTATAAGTATTGCTTGCTTCCTGACCAACATCTCTTATACATCTCAACACCAGCATTGAAGGAAGCAGGAACAAGAGAGAAAAAAAAACGAAAAAAAAAAACCCTACAGCACCTGGTATTCCCAGGTGCTCTCCCATCCAAGTACTTACCAGGCCTGGCCCTGCTTAGTTTTCAAGATTAGATGAGCTTGGACATGTTCACGTTGGTGTGGCTGTAGGTATTGCTTTCTTACTGACCTACATCTCTTATACATCTCAACACCGGCATTGAAGAAAGCAGAAACAAGAGAGAGAAAAAAAAACGAAAAAATAAAACCTACAGCACCTGGTATTCCCAGGTGCTCTCCCATCCAAGTACTAACCAGGCCCGGTCCTGCCTAGCTTTCAAAATTAGACAAGATTGGGCTTATTCAGGGTGTTGTGCTGTAGGTATTGCTTGCCTACTTACTGACCTACATCTCTTATACATCTCAACACGGACATTGAAGGAAGCAGGAACAAGTGAGAAAATAAAACGAAAAAATTAAACTACAGAACCTGGTATTTCCAGGTGGTCTCCCATCCAAGTACTAACCAGGCCTGACCCTGCTTAGCTTTCAAGATCAGATGAGATTGGGCATGTTCAGGGTGGATGACTGTAGGTATTGCTTACTTACTGACCTACATCTCTTATACATCTCAACACCAGCATTGGAGGAAGCAGGAACAAGAGAAAAAAAATAACGAAAAAAAAAAACAAACAGCACCTGGTATTCCCAAGTGGTCTCCCAACCAAGTACTATCCAGGCCTGGCCCTGCTTAACTTACAAGATCAGGCATGTTCAGGGTGGATTGGCTGTATGTATTGTTTGCCTTCTAACCTACATCTCTTATACATCTCAACATAGGCATTAAAGAAAGCAGGAACAAGAGAGAAAACAAAAACAAAAAAAAAAAACAACAGCACCTGGTATTCCAAGGTGGTCTCCCATCGAAGTACTGACCATGCCCAGTCCTGCTTAGCTTCCAAGATCAGACGAGATTGATCTTGTTCAGGGTAGCGTGGCTGTAGGTATTGCTTGCCTACTGACCAACATCTATTAAACATCTCAACACCAGCATTGAAGGAAGCAGGAACAAGAGAGAAAA
This sequence comes from Mixophyes fleayi, assembly GCF_038048845.1. NCBI lineage: Eukaryota > Metazoa > Chordata > Amphibia > Anura > Limnodynastidae > Mixophyes > Mixophyes fleayi. The sequence goes on from NW_027446023.1 coordinate 34,612, forward strand.
AAAAACGAAAAAAAAAAAACCCACAGCACCTGGTATTCCCAGGTGCTCTCCCATCCAAGTACTAACCAGGCCCGGCCCTGCTTTGCTTTCAAGATTAGATGAGCTTGGACTTGTTCAGGGTGGTGTGGCTGTAGGTTTTGCTTGCTTACTGACCTACATCTCTTATACATCTCAACACCGGCATTGAAGAAAGCAGAAACAAGAGAGAGAAAAAAACGAAAAAAAAATAAAACCTACAGCACCTGGTATTCCTAGGTGCTCTCCCATCCAAGTACTAACCAGGCCCGGTCCTGCTTAGCTTTCAAGATTAGACAAGATTGGGCTTATTCAGGGTGTTGTGCTGTAGGTTTTGCTTGCCTACTTACTGACCTACATCTCTTATACATCTCAACACGGACATTGAAGGAAGCAGGAACAAGAGAGAAAATAAAACGAAAAAAATAAACTACAGAACCTGGTATTTCCAGGTGGTCTCCCATCCAAGTACTAACCAGGCCTGGCCCTGCTTAGCTTACAAGATCAGACGAGTTTGGGCTTGTTCAGGGTGGTATGGCTGTAGGGATTCCTTGCCTACTCACCTACATCTGTTATACATCTCAACACCAGCATTGAAGGAAGCAGGAACAAGAGAGAAAAAAAACCGAAAAATATAAACCTACAGCACCTGGTATTCCGAGTCGGTCTCCCATCCAAGTACTAACCAGGCCTGACCCTGCTTAGCTTTTAAGATCAGATGAGATTGGGCATGTTCAGGGTGGATGACTGTAGGTATTGCTTACTTACTGACCTACATCTCTTATACATCTCAACACCAGCATTGCAGGAAGCTGGAACACGCGAGATATAAAAACGAAAAAAAAAAACCTACGGCACCTTGTATTCCCAGGTGGTCTCCCATCCAAGTACTAACCAAGCCCAGTCCTGCTTAGCTTCCAAGATGAAATGAGATTGGGCACGTTCAGGGTGGTTTATTGTATGTATTGTTTGTCTACTGACCTACATCTCTTATACATCTCAACACCAGCATTGAAGGAAGCAGGAAAAAGAGAGAAAAAAAAACGAAAAAAATAAACCTACAGCACCTGGTATTCCCAGTTGGTTTCCCATCCAAGTACTAACCAGGCCCGACCCTGCTTAGCTTCCAAGAACAGATGAGATTGGGCATGTTCAGGGTGGATGACTGTAGGTATTGCTGACGTACTGACCTACATCTCTTAGACATCTCAACACCAGCATTGGAGGAAGCAAGAACAAGAGAAAAAAAACAAACAAACAGCACCTTGTATTCCCAGGTGGTCTCCCATCCAAGTACTAACCAGGTCCAGCCCTGCTTAGCTTCCAAGATCACACAAGATTGGGCTTGTTCAGGGTGGTGCGGCTGTAGGTATTGCTTGCCTACTGACCTACATCTCTTATACATCTCAACACCGGCATTGAAGGAAGCAGGAACAAGAGAGAAAAAAAACCTACAGCACCTGGTATTCCCAGGTGGTCTCCCATCCAAGTACTAACCAGGTCTGGCTCTGCTTAGCTTCCAAGATAAGACGAGAGTGGTCTTGTTCAGGGTGGTATGGCTGTAGGCACTGCTTCTCTACTGACCTACATCTCTTATACATCTCAACACCAGCATTGAAGGAAGCAGGAAGAAAAGAGAAAAAAAAACGAAAAAAAAAAACCTACAGCACCTGGTATTCCCAGGTGCTCTCCCATCCAAGTACTAACCAGGCCCGGCCCTGCTAAGCTTCCAAGATCAGACGCGATCGGGCATGTTCAGGGTGGTTTACAGTAGGCATTGCTTGACTACTGAACTACATCTCAACACCAGCATAGAAGGAAGCAGGAACAAGAGAGAAAAAAAAATCCAACAGCACCTGGTATTCCCAGGTGGTCTCCCATCCAAGTACTAACCAGGCCCAGCCCTGCTTAGCTTCCAAGATAAGACGAGAGTGGTCTTGTTCAGGGTGGTTGACTGTAGGCATTGCTTGCCTACTGACCTACATCTCTTATACATCTAAACACGGACATTGAAGGAAGCAGGAACAAGAGAGAAAAAAAACGAAAAAAAAAAACTATAGCACCTGGTATTCCCAGGTGGTCTCCCATCCAAGTACTAACCAGGCCCGGCCCTGCTTAGCTTACAAGATCAGACGAGTTTGGGCTTGTTCAGGGTGGTATGGCTGTAGGGATTACTTGCCTACTCACCTACATCTGTTATACATCTCAACACCAGCATTGAAGGAAGCAGGAACAAGAGAAAAAAAATAACGAAAAAAACAAAGAACAAACAGCACCTGGTATTCCCAGGTGGTCTCCCATCCAAGTATTAACCAGGTCCGGCCCTGCTTAGCTTCCAAGATAAGATGAGATTGGGCATGTTCAGGGTGGTTTACTGCAGGTACTGTTTGCCTACTGACCAACATCTCTTATACATCTAGACACCAGCATTGAAGGAAGCATGAACAAAAGAGAAAAAAAAACTTAAAAAAACAAAAACCTACAGCACCTGGTATTCCCAGGTGGTCTCCCATCCAAGTACTAACCATGCCCAGCCCTGCTTAGCTTCCACAATCGGGCTTATTCAGGGTGTTCTGCTGTAGGTATTGCTTGCATAATTCCTGACCTACATCTCTTATACATCTCAACACGGACATTGAAGGAAGCAGGAACAAGACAGAAAAAAAAACGAAAAAAAAAACTACAGCAACTGGTATTCCCAGGTGGTCTCCCATCCAAGTACTAACCAGGCCTGGCCTTGCTTAGCTTACAAGATCAGATGAGTTTGGGCTTGTTCAGGGTGGTATGGCTGTAGGGATTCCTTGCCTACTTACTGACCTACATCTCTTATACATCTCAACACGGACATTGAAGGAAGCAGGAACAAGAGAGAAA
>NW_027446023.1:40000-57500 GCF_038048845.1 Mixophyes fleayi
TTCAAGTACTAACCAGGCCCAGCCCTGCTTAGCTTCCAAGATCAGACGAGTTTGGGCATGTTCAGGGTGGTTGACTGTAGCTATTGCTTCTTTACTGACCTACATCTCTTATACATCTCAACACCAGCATTGAAGGTAGCAGGAACAAGAGAGAAAAAAAAAACCCACATGACCTGGTATTCCTAGGTGCTCTCCCATCGAAGTACTGACCAGGCCCGGCCCTGGTTAGCTTCCAAGATCAGATGAGATTGGGCATGTTCAGGGTGTTTTACTGTAGGTATTGCTTGCCTCCTGACCTACATCTCTTATACATCTCAAAACCAGCATTGAAGCACGCAGGAACAAGAGAGAAAAGAAAACGAAAAAAAAAAAACCTACAGCACCTGGTATTCCCAGGTGGTCTCCCATAAGGATTTATGTAAGTCATTGTTTCCAAGAGAAAGGGAGACAGGAGTGTAAAAAAGCATTGTTTTTGGACGGCATGAGAAACAAGAATTATGTAAAAGGATTGATGTAAGTCATTGTTTCCAAGAGAAAGGGAGACAGGAGTGTAAAAAAGCGTTGTTTTTGGACGGCAATGAAGAAATGACTATGTTTTGCGATTTCTCTTGCTCAGAAAGACTTAGAAAGTTGATAATTGTGGGCAATGTTAGAAATGTCATGAGAAACAAGAATTATGTAAAAGGATTGATGTAAGTCATTGTTTCCAAGAGAAAGGGAGACAGCAGTGTAAAAAAGCGTTGTTTTTGGACGGCAATGAAGAAATGACTATGTTTTGCGATTTCTCTTGCTCAGAAAGACTTAGAAAGTTGATAATTGTGGGCAATGTTAGAAATGTCATGAGAAACAAGAATTATGTAAAAGAATTGATGTAAGTCATTGTTTCCAAGAGAAAGGGAGACAGGAGTGTAAAAAAGCGATGTTTTTGGACGGCAATGAAGAAATGACTATGTTTTGCGACTTCTCTTGCTCAGAAAGACTTAGAAAGTTGATAATTGTGGGTAATGTTAGAAATGTCATGAGAAACAAGAATTATGTAAAAGGATTGATGTAAGTCATTGTTTCCAAGAGAAAGGGAGACAGGAGTGTAAAAAAGCGTTGTTTTTGGACGGCAATGAAGAAATGACAATGTTTTGCGATTTCTCTTGCTCAGAAAGACTTAGAAAGTTGATAATTGTGGGCAACACCAGCATTGAAGGAAGCAGGAAGAAGAGAGAAAAAAAAGCCTACAGCACCTGGTATTCCCAGGTGGTCTCCCATCCAAGTACTAACCAGGCCTGGCTCTGCTTAGCTTCCAAGATCAGACAAGTTTGGACTTGCTCAGGGTGGTATGGCTGTAGATACTGCTTGTCTCCTGTCCTACTGACATACATCTCTTATACATCTCAACACCAGCATTAAAGAAAGCAGGAACAAGAGAGAATAAAACACGAAAAAAACCGAAAACCAACAGCACTTGGTATTCCCAGGTGGTCTCCCATGCAAGTACTAACCAAGCCCAGCTCTGCTTAGCTTTCAAGATCAGATGAGATTGGGCTTGTTTAGTGTGGTGTAGCTGTAGGTATTGCTTGCCCACTGACCTACATCTCAACACCAGCATAGAAGGAAGCAAGAAACAAGAGAGAAAAAAAAATGAAAAAAAAAAACCTACAGCACCTGGTATTCCCAGGTGCTCTCCCATCCAAGTACTGACCAGGCCCGGCCCTGGTTAGCTTCCAAGATCAGATGAGATTGGGCATGTTCAGGGTGTTTTACTGTAGGTATTGCTTGCCTCCTGACCTACATCTCTTATACATCTCAAAACCAGCATTGAAGCATGCAGAAACAAGAGAGAAAAGAAAACGAAAAAAAAAAAACCTACAGCACCTGGTATTCCCAGGTGGTCTCCCATAAGGATTGATGTAAGTCATTGTTTCCAAGAGAAAGGGAGACAGGAGTGTAAAAAAGCGTTGTTTTTGGACGGCATGAGAAACAAGAATTATGTAAAAGGATTGATGTAAGTCATTGTTTCCAAGAGAAAGGGAGACAGGAGTGTAAAAAAGCGTTGTTTTTGGACGGCAATGAAGAAATGACTATGTTTTGCGATTTCTCTTGCTCAGAAAGACTTAGAAAGTTGATAATTGTGGGCAATGTTAGAAATGTCATGAGAAACAAGAATTATGTAAAAGGATTGATGTAAGTCATTGTTTCCAAGAGAAAGGGAGACAGGAGTGTAAAAAAGCGTTGTTTTTGGACGGCAATGAAGAAATGACTATGTTTTGCGATTTCTCTTGCTCAGAAAGACTTAGAAAGTTGATAATTGTGGGCAATGTTAGAAATGTCATGAGAAACAAGAATTATGTAAAAGGATTGATGTAAGTCATTATATCCAAGAGAAAGGGAGAAAGGAGTGTAAAAAAGCGTTGTTTTTGGACGGCAATGAAGAAATGACTATGTTTTGCGATTTCACTTGCTCAGAAAGACTTAGAAAGTTGATAATTGTGGGCAATGTTAGAAATGTCATGAGAAACAAGAATTATGTAAAAGAATTGATGTAAGTCATTGTTTCCAAGAGAAAGGGAGACAGGAGTGTAAAAAAGCGTTGTTTTTGGACGGCAATGAAGAAATGACTATGTTTTGCGATTTCTCTTGCTCAGAAAGACTTAGAAAGTTGATAATTGTGGGTAATGTTAGAAATGTCATGAGAAACAAGAATTATGTAAAAGGATTGATGTAAGTCATTGTTTCCAAGAGAAAGGGAGACAGGAGTGTAAAAAAGCGTTGTTTTTGGACGGCAATGAAGAAATGACAATGTTTTGCGATTTCTCTTGCTCAGAAAGACTTAGAAAGTTGATAATTGTGGGCAACACCAGCATTGAAGGAAGCAGGAACAAGAGAGAAAAAAAAAACCTACAGCACCTGGTATTCCCAGGTGGTCTCCCATCCAAGTACTAACCAGGCCCAGCTCTGCTTAGCTTCCAAGATCAGACAAGTTTGGACTTGCTCAGGGTGGTATGGCTGTAGATACTGCTTCTCTCCTGTCCTACTGACATACATCTCTTATACATCTCAACACCAGCATTAAAGAAAGCAGGAACAAGAGAGAATAAAACACGAAAAAAACCGAAAACCAACAGCACTTGGTATTCCCAGGTGGTCTCCCATGCAAGTACTAACCAAGCCCAGCCCTGCTTAGCTTTCAAGATCAGATGAGATTGGGCTTGTTCAGTGTGGTGTAGCTGTAGGTATTGCTTGCCCACTGACCTACATCTCAACACCAGCATAGAAGGAAGCAAGAAACAAGAGAGAAAAAAAAATGAAAAAAAAAACCTACAGCACCTGGTATTCCCAGGTGCTCTCCCATCCAAGTACTAACCAGGCCCGGCCCTGCTAAGCTTCCAAGATCAGACGAGATAGGGCAGGTTCAGGGTGGTTTACTGTAGGTATTGCTTGCCTACTGACCAACATCTCTTATACATCCCAACACCGGCATTGAAGAAAGCAGGAACAAAAGAGAGAAAAAAACGAAAAAATAAAACCTACAGCACCTGGTATTCCCAGGTGGTCTCCCATGCAAGTACTAACCAAGCCCAGCCCTGCTTAGCTTCCAAGATCAGACCAGATTGGGCTTGTTCAGGGTGGTGTGGCTGTAGGTATTGTATGGTTACTGACCTACATCTCTTATACATCTCAACACCAGCAATGAAGGAAGCAGGAACAAGAGAGAAAAAAAACAAAACCTACTGCACCTGGTATTCCCAGATGGTCTCCCATCCAAGTACTAACCAGGCCTGGGCCTGCTTAGCTTCCAAGATCATGCTTGTTCAGGGCGGTGTGGCTGTAGGTATTGCTTACTGACTGACCTACATCTCTTATACATCTCAACACCAACATTGAAGGAAGCAGGAACAAGAGAGAAAAAAAACAAAACCTACTGCACCTGGTATTCCCAGGAGGTCTCCCATCAAAGTACTAACCATGCCCAGCCCTGCTTAGCTTACAAGATCAGACGAGTTTGGGCTTGTTCAGGGTGGTATGGCTGTAGCTATTGCTTGCCTACTTACTGACCTATATCTCTTATACATCTCAACACCAGCATTGAAGGAAGCAGGAACAAGAGAGAATAAAAAACGAAAAATAAAAATAAACCTACAGCACCTGGTATCCCCAGGTGGTCTCCCATTCAAGTACTAACCAGGCCTAACCCTGCTTACTTCCAAGATCAGACGAGATTGGGCATGTTCAGGGTGGTTGACTGTAGGTATTGCTTGCCTACTGACCTACATCTGTTATACATCTCAACACCAGCATTGAAGGAAGCAGGAACAAGAGAGAAAAAAAAACGAAAAAAATAAACCTACAGCACCTGGTATTCCCAGTTGGTCTCCCATCCAAGTACTAACCAGGCCCGACCCTGCTTAGCTTCCAAGATCAGAGAAGATTGGGCATGCTCAGGGTGGATGACTGTAGGTATTGCTTTCCTACTGACCTACATTTCTTATACATCTCAACACCAGCATTGGAGGAAGCAGGAACAAGAGAAAAAAAATAACGAAAAAAAAAACCAAACAAACAGCACCTGGTATTCCCAGGGGGTCTCCCATCCAAGTACTAACCAGGCCTGGCCCTGCTTAGCTTCCAAGATCAGATGAGATTGGGCATGTTCAGGGTGGTTGACAGTAGGTATTACCTGCCTACTGACATACATCTCTTATACATCTCAACACCAGCAATGAAGGAAGCAGGAACAAGAGAGAAAAAAAAACGAAAAAAAAAACAACCTACAGCACCTGGTATTGCCAGGTGGTCACCTATCCAAGTACTAACCAGGCCTGGCCCTGCTTAGCTTCCAAGATTAGATGAGATTGGACTTGTTCAGGGTGGTGTGGCTGTAGGTATTGCTTGCCTACTGACCAACATCTCTTATACATCTCAACACCAGCAATGAAGGAAGCAGGAACAAGAGAGAAAAGAAAACGAAAAAAAAAAAACCTACAGCACCTGGTATTCCCAGGTGGTCTCCCATAAGGATTGATGTAAGTCATTGTTTCCAAGAGAAAGGGAGACAGGAGTGTAAAAAAGCGTTGTTTTTGGACGGCATGAGAAACAAGAATTATGTAAAAGGATTGATGTAAGTCATTGTTTCCAAGAGAAAGGGAGACAGGAGTGTAAAAAAGCGTTGTTTTTGGACGGCAATGAAGAAATGACTATGTTTTGCGATTTCTCTTGCTCAGAAATACTTAGAAAGTTGATAATTGTGGGCAATGTTAGAAATGTCATGAGAAACAAGAATTATGTAAAAGGATTGATGTAAGTCATTGTTTCCAAGAGAAAGGGAGACAGGAGTGTAAAAAAGCGTTGTTTTTGGACGGCAATGAAGAAATGACTATGTTTTGCGATTTCTCTTGCTCAGAAAGACTTAGAAAGTTGATAATTGTGGGCAATGTTAGAAATGTCATGAGAAACAAGAATTATGTAAAAGGATTGATGTAAGTCATTATATCCAAGAGAAAGGGAGAAAGGAGTGTAAAAAAGCGTTGTTTTTGGACGGCAATGAAGAAATGACTATGTTTTGCGATTTCACTTGCTCAGAAAGACTTAGAAAGTTGATAATTGTGGGCAATGTTAGAAATGTCATGAGAAACAAGAATTATGTAAAAGAATTGATGTAAGTCATTGTTTCCAAGAGAAAGGGAGACAGGAGTGTAAAAAAGCGTTGTTTTTGGACGGCAATGAAGAAATGACTATGTTTTGCGATTTCTCTTGCTCAGAAAGACTTAGAAAGTTGATAATTGTGGGTAATGTTAGAAATGTCATGAGAAACAAGAATTATGTAAAAGGATTGATGTAAGTCATTGTTTCCAAGAGAAAGGGAGACAGGAGTGTAAAAAAGCGTTGTTTTTGGACGGCAATGAAGAAATGACAATGTTTTGCGATTTCTCTTGCTCAGAAAGACTTAGAAAGTTGATAATTGTGGGCAACACCAGCATTGAAGGAAGCAGGAACAAGAGAGAAAAAAAAAACCTACAGCACCTGGTATTCCCAGGTGGTCTCCCATCCAAGTACTAACCAGGCCCAGCTCTGCTTAGCTTCCAAGATCAGACAAGTTTGGACTTGCTCAGGGTGGTATGGCTGTAGATACTGCTTCTCTCCTGTCCTACTGACATACATCTCTTATACATCTCAACACCAGCATTAAAGAAAGCAGGAACAAGAGAGAATAAAACACGAAAAAAACCGAAAACCAACAGCACTTGGTATTCCCAGGTGGTCTCCCATGCAAGTACTAACCAAGCCCAGCCCTGCTTAGCTTTCAAGATCAGATGAGATTGGGCTTGTTCAGTGTGGTGTAGCTGTAGGTATTGCTTGCCCACTGACCTACATCTCAACACCAGCATAGAAGGAAGCAAGAAACAAGAGAGAAAAAAAAATGAAAAAAAAAACCTACAGCACCTGGTATTCCCAGGTGCTCTCCCATCCAAGTACTAACCAGGCCCGGCCCTGCTAAGCTTCCAAGATCAGACGAGATAGGGCAGGTTCAGGGTGGTTTACTGTAGGTATTGCTTGCCTACTGACCAACATCTCTTATACATCCCAACACCGGCATTGAAGAAAGCAGGAACAAAAGAGAGAAAAAAACGAAAAAATAAAACCTACAGCACCTGGTATTCCCAGGTGGTCTCCCATGCAAGTACTAACCAAGCCCAGCCCTGCTTAGCTTCCAAGATCAGACCAGATTGGGCTTGTTCAGGGTGGTGTGGCTGTAGGTATTGTATGGTTACTGACCTACATCTCTTATACATCTCAACACCAGCAATGAAGGAAGCAGGAACAAGAGAGAAAAAAAACAAAACCTACTGCACCTGGTATTCCCAGATGGTCTCCCATCCAAGTACTAACCAGGCCTGGGCCTGCTTAGCTTCCAAGATCATGCTTGTTCAGGGCGGTGTGGCTGTAGGTATTGCTTACTGACTGACCTACATCTCTTATACATCTCAACACCAACATTGAAGGAAGCAGGAACAAGAGAGAAAAAAAACAAAACCTACTGCACCTGGTATTCCCAGGAGGTCTCCCATCAAAGTACTAACCATGCCCAGCCCTGCTTAGCTTACAAGATCAGACGAGTTTGGGCTTGTTCAGGGTGGTATGGCTGTAGCTATTGCTTGCCTACTTACTGACCTATATCTCTTATACATCTCAACACCAGCATTGAAGGAAGCAGGAACAAGAGAGAATAAAAAACGAAAAATAAAAATAAACCTACAGCACCTGGTATCCCCAGGTGGTCTCCCATTCAAGTACTAACCAGGCCTAACCCTGCTTACTTCCAAGATCAGACGAGATTGGGCATGTTCAGGGTGGTTGACTGTAGGTATTGCTTGCCTACTGACCTACATCTGTTATACATCTCAACACCAGCATTGAAGGAAGCAGGAACAAGAGAGAAAAAAAAACGAAAAAAATAAACCTACAGCACCTGGTATTCCCAGTTGGTCTCCCATCCAAGTACTAACCAGGCCCGACCCTGCTTAGCTTCCAAGATCAGAGAAGATTGGGCATGCTCAGGGTGGATGACTGTAGGTATTGCTTTCCTACTGACCTACATTTCTTATACATCTCAACACCAGCATTGGAGGAAGCAGGAACAAGAGAAAAAAAATAACGAAAAAAAAAACCAAACAAACAGCACCTGGTATTCCCAGGGGGTCTCCCATCCAAGTACTAACCAGGCCTGGCCCTGCTTAGCTTCCAAGATCAGATGAGATTGGGCATGTTCAGGGTGGTTGACAGTAGGTATTACCTGCCTACTGACATACATCTCTTATACATCTCAACACCAGCAATGAAGGAAGCAGGAACAAGAGAGAAAAAAAAACGAAAAAAAAAACAACCTACAGCACCTGGTATTGCCAGGTGGTCACCTATCCAAGTACTAACCAGGCCTGGCCCTGCTTAGCTTCCAAGATTAGATGAGATTGGACTTGTTCAGGGTGGTGTGGCTGTAGGTATTGCTTGCCTACTGACCAACATCTCTTATACATCTCAACACCAGCAATGAAGGAAGCAGGAACAAGAGAGAAAAGAAAACGAAAAAAAAAAACCAACAGCACCTGGTATTCCCAGGTTGTCTCCCATTCAACTACTAACCAGGCCCAGCCATGCTTAGTTTCCAAGATCAGACGAGATTGGGCATGTTCAGGGTGGTTGACAGTAGGTATTGCTTACCTACTGACCAACATCTCTTATACATCTCAACACCAGCAATGAAGGAAGCAGGAACAAGAGAGAAAAAAAAACGAAGAAAAAAAACCCAGCAGCACCTGGTATTCCCAGGTGGTTTCCCATCCAAGTACTAACCAGGCCTGGCCCTGCTTAGCTTCCAAGATCAGACGAGATTAGTCTTGTTCAGGGTGGTGTGGCTGTACATATTGCTCGCCTACTGACCTACATCTCTTATACATCTCAACACCGGCATTGAAGAAAGCAAGAACAAGAGAGAAAGAAAAACGAAAAAAAAAAAACCTACAGCACCTGGTATTCCCAGGTGGTCTGCCATCCAAGTACTAACCAAGCCCAGCCTTGCTTAGCTTCCAAGATCAGACAAGATTGGGCTTATTCAGGGTGGTGTGGCTGTAGGTATTGCTTGCCTACTGACCTACATCTCTTATACATCTCAACACCAGTATTGAAGGAAGCAGGAATAAGAGAGAAAAAAAAATGAAAAAAAAACCTACAGCACCTGGTATTCCCAGGTGGTCTCCCATCCAAGTACTAACCAGGTGTGGCCCTGCTTAGCTTCCAAGATCAGAAGAGATTGGGCATGTTCAGGGTTGCTGACAGTAGGTATTGCTTGGTTACTGACCTACATCTCTTATACATCTCAACACCGGCATTGAAGGAAGCAGGAACAAGAGAGAAAAAAAAACGAAAAAAATAAACCTACAGCACCTGGTATTCCCAGTTGGTCTCCCATCCAAGTACTAACCAGGCCCGACCCTGCTTGCTTCCAAGATCAGACGAGATTGGGCATGTTCAGGGTGGTTGACGGTAGGTATTGCCTGCCTACTGACATACATCTCTTATACATCTCAACACCAGCAATGAAGGAAGCAAGAACAAGAGAGAAAAAAAAACGAAAAAAAAAAACCTACAGCACCTGGTATTCCCAGGTGGTCTCCCATGCAAGTACTAACTAGGCCTGGCCCTGCTTAACTTGCAAGATCAGACGAGATTGGTCTTGTTCAGGGTGGTGTGGCTGTAGGTAATGCTTGCCTACAGACCTACATCTCTTATACATCTCAACACTAGAATTGAAGGAAGCAGAAACAAGAGAGAAAAAAAATGAAAAAAAACAAAAACCTACAGCACCTGGTATTCCCAGGTGGTCTCCCATCGAAGTACTAACTAGGCCTGGCCCTGCTTAACTTGCAAGATCAGACGAGATTGGTCTTGTTCAGGGTGGTGTGGCTGTAGGTATTGCTTGCCTACTGACCTACATTTCTTATACATCTCAACACCGGCATTGAAGAAAGCAAGAACAAGAGAGAAAAAAAAACGAAAAAAAAAAACCTACAGCACCTGGTATTCCCAGCTGGTCTCCCATCCAAGTACTAACTAGGCCTGGCCCTGCTTAACTTGCAAGATCTAAGCAGGGCTGGGCCTGGTTAGTACTTGGATGGGAGACCAAAAAACAAAAAAAAAAACAACCTACACTACTTGGTATTCCCAGGTGGTCTCCCATCCAAGTACTAACCAGGCCCGGCCCTTCTTAGCTTCCAAAATTAGACGAAATTGGGCTTATTCAGGGTGGTGTGGCCGCAGGTATTGCTTGTCTAATGACCTACATCTCAACACCGGCATTGAAGAAAGCAGGAACAAGAGAGAGAAAAAAACGAAAAAATAAAACCTACAGCACCTGGTATTCCTAGGTGGTCTCCCATCAAAGTACTGACCAGGTGTGGCCCTGCTTAGCTTCCAAGATCAGACAAGATTGGTCTTGTTCAGGGTGGTGTGGCTGTAGGTATTGCTTGCCTACAGACCTACATCTCTTATACATCTCAACACTAGAATTGAAGGAAGCAGAAACAAGAGAGAAAAAAAATGAAAAAAAACAAAAACCTACAGCACCTGGTATTCCCAGGTGGTCTCCCATGCAAGTACTAACCAAGACCAGCCTTGCTTAGCTTCCAAGATCAGATGAGATTGGGCTTGTTCAGGGTGGTGTAGCTGTAGGCATTGCTTGCCTACTGACCTACATCTCAACACCAGCATAGAAGGAAGCAGGAAGAAGAGAGAAAAAAAAATCCGACAGCACCTGGTATTCCCAGGTGGTCTCCCATCCAAGTACTAACCAGGCCCAGCCCTGCTTAGCTTCCCAGATCAGACAAGATTGGTCTTGTTCAGGGTGGTTGATTGTAGGCATTGTTTGGCTACCGACCTACATCTTTTATACATCTCAACTCCAGCATTGAAGAAAGCAGGAACAAGAGGGAAAAAAAAACGGAAAAAAAAAACTACAGCAGCTGGTATTCCCAGGTGGTCTTCCATCCAAGTACTAACCAGGGCCGGCACTGCTTAGCTTCCAAGATCAGACAAGATTGGGCTTGTTCAGGGTGGTGTGGCTGTAGGTATTGCTATGCTACTGACCTACATCTCTTATACATCTCAACATCGGCATTGAAGGAAGCAGGAACAAGAGAGAAAAAAAACCTACAGCACCTGGTATTCCCAGGTGGTCTCCCATCCAAGTACTAACCATGCCCAGCTCTGCTTAGCTTCCAAGATCAGATGAGTTTTGGCTTGTTCAGGGTGGTATGGCTGTAGGTAATGCTTGCTTACTGACCAACATCTCTTATACATCTAGACACCAGCGTTGAATGAAGCAGGAACAAGAGAGAAAATAAAACGAAAAAAAAATCCTACAGCACCTGGTATTCACAGGTGGTCTCCCATCCAAGTATTAACCAGGCCCGGCCCTGCTTAGCTTCCAAGATCAGACGAGATTGGGCAGGTTCAGGGTGGTTGACTGTAGGTATTGCTTGCCTACTGACCAACATCTCTTATACATCTCAACACCAGCATTGAAGGAAGCAGGAACAAGAGAGAAAAAAAAACAAAAAAAAACAAAAACCTACAGCACCTGGTATTCCCAGGTGGTCTCCCATGCAAGTACTAACCTAACCAAGCCCGGCTCTGCTTAGCTTCCAAGATCAGATGAGATTGGGCTTGTTCAGGGTGGTGTGGCTGTAGATATTGCCTGCCTACTGACATAATCTCTTATACATCTCAACACCAGCAATGAAGGAAGCAGGAACAAGAGAGAAAAAAAAAACGAAAAAAAAAAAACAACCTACAGCACCTGGTATTCCCAGGTGGTCTCCCATCCAAGTACTAACCAGGCCTGTTCCTGCTTAGCTTCCAAGATTAGATGAGATTAGGCTTGTTCAGGGTGGTGTGGCTGTAGGTATTGCTTGCCTACTGACCTACATCTATTATACATTTCAACACCGGCATTGAAGAAAATCAGGAACAAGAGAGAGAAAAAAAATAAAAAAAAAACTTACAGCACCTGGTATTCCCAGGTGGTCTCCCATCCAAGTACTAACCAGGTCCGGCCCTGCTTAGCTTCCAAGATCAGACGAGATTGATCTTGTTCAGGGTGGTGTGGCTGTAGGTATTGCTTTCCTATTGACCTACATCTATGATACATCTCAACACTAGAATTGAAGGACGCAGAAACAAGAGAGAAAAAAAAATGGAAAAAAAAAAAACCTACAGCACCTGGTATTCCCAGGTGGTCTCCATTCCAAGTACTGACCAGGCCTGGCCCCGCTTAGCTTCCAAGCTAAGATGAGTTTGGGCTTGTTCAGGGTGGTATGGCTGTAGGTATTGCTTGCCTACTGACCTACATCTCTTATACATCTCAACACCAGCATTAAAGAAAGCAGGAACAAGAGAGAAAAAAAAACGAAAAAAAAAAACAACCTACAGCACCTGGTATTCCCAGGTGGTCTCCCTTCCAAGTACTAACCAGGCCCGGCCCCGCTTAGCTTCCAAGATTAGACGAGATTGGGCTTGTTCAGGGTGGTGTAGATGTAGGAATTGCTTGCTTACTGACCTACATCTATTATACATCTCAACATCGGCATTGAAGAAAGCAGGAACAAGAGAGAGAAAAAAACGAAAAAATAAAACCTACAGCACCTGGTATTCCTAGGTGGTCTCCCATCGAAGTACTGACCAGGCCTGGCCCTGCTTAGCTTCCAAGATTAGACGAGATTGATCTTGTTCAGGGTGGTTTGGCCATAGGTATTGATTGCCTATTGACCTACATATCTTATACATCTCCACACCACCATTGAAGGAAGCAGGAACAAGAGAGAAAAAAAAACGAAAAAAAAAACAACCTAGAGCACCTGGTATTCCCAGGTGGTCTCCCATCCAAGTACTAACCAAGACCGGCCCTGGTTAGCTTCCAAGATCAGACGAGATTGGTCTTGTTCAGGGTGGAATACTGTAGGTATTGCTTGTCTTCTGACCTACATCTCTTATACATCTCAACACCAGCATTGATGGAAGCAGGAACAAGAGAGAAAAAAAAACCCCACAGCACCTGGTATTCCCATGTGGTCTCCCATCCAAGTACTAACCAGGACCGGCCCTGCTTAGCTTCCCAGATCAGACGAGATTGGTCTTGTTCAGGGTGGTGTGGCTGTAGGTATTGTTTGCCTACTAACCTACATCTCTTATACATCTCAACACCAGCATTGAAGGAAGCAGGAACAAAAGAGAATAAAAAAACGAAAAAAAAAAAACCTACAGCACCTGGTATCCCCAGGTGGTCTCCCATTCAAGTGCTAACCAGTCCCAACGCTGCTTAGCTTCCAAGATCAGATGAGATTAGGCATGTTCAGGGTGGTTGACTGTAGGTATTGCTTGCCTACTGACCTAAATCTCTTATATATCTCAACACCAGAAATGAAGGAAGCAGGAACAAAAGAGAAAAAAAAAACCTACAGCACCTGGTATTCCCAGGTGGTCTCCCATCCAAGTACTAACGAGGCCCAGCCCTGCTTAGCTTCCAAGATCAGACGAGTTTGGGCTTGTTCAGGGTGGTGTGGCTGTAGGTATTGCTTGCTTACTGACCAACATCTCTTATACATCTCAACACCAGCATTGAAGGAAGCAGGAACAAGAGAGAAAAAAAAACGAAAAAAAAACCCCACAGCACGTGGTATTCCCAGGTGCTCTCCCATCCAAGTACTAACCAGGCCTGGACCTGCTTAGCTTTCAAGATTAAATGAGATTGGACTTGTTCAGGGTTGTGTGGCTGTAGGTATTGCTTGCTTACTGACCTACATCTCTTATACATCTCAACACCGGCATTGAAGAAAGCAAAAACAAGAGAGAGAAAAAAACTAAAAAATAAAACCTACAGCACCTGGTATTCCTAGGTGGTCTCCCATCGAAGTACTGACCAGGCGCGACCCTGCTTAGCTTCCAAGATCAGACGAGATTGATCTTGTTCAGGGTGGTGTGGCTGTAGGTACTGCTTGCCTACTGACCTACATCTCTTATACATCTCAACACCAGCATTGAAGGAAGAAGGAACAAGAGAGAAAAAAACCGAAAAAAAAAAACCTACAGCACCTGGTATTCCCAGGTGCTCTCCCATCCAAGTACTAACCAGGACCGGCCCTGCTTAGCTTTCAAGATCAGACGAGATT
The DNA here is from genome assembly GCF_038048845.1 of Mixophyes fleayi. NCBI lineage: Eukaryota > Metazoa > Chordata > Amphibia > Anura > Limnodynastidae > Mixophyes > Mixophyes fleayi. The sequence continues at coordinate 53,710 of NW_027446023.1, forward strand.
GGTCTTGTTCAGGGTGGCGTGGCTGTAGGTATTGTTTGCTTACAGACCTACATCTCTTATACATCTCAACACTAGAATTGAAGGAAGCAGAAACAAGAGAGAAAAAAAACCGGAAAAAATAAAACCTACAGCACCTGGTATTCCTAGGTGGTCTCCCATTGAAGTACTGACCAGGTCTGGCCCTGCTTAGCTTCCAAGATCAGATGAGTTTAGGCTTGTTCAGGGTGGTATGGCTGGAGGTACTGCTTGCCTACTGGCCTATTGACATACATCTCTTATACATCTAGACACCAGCATTAAAGGAAGCAGGAACAAGAGAGAAAAAAAAACGGAAAAAAGCAACCTACAGCACCTGGTATTCCCAGGTGGTCTCCCTTCCAAGTACTAACCAGGCCTGGCCCTGCTTAGCTTCCAAGATTAGACGAGATTGGGCTTGTTCAGGGTGGTATAGATGTAGGTATTGCTTGCTTACTGACCTACATCTATTATACATCTCAACATCGGCATTGAAGAAAGCAGGAACAAGAGAGAAAAAAAGGAAAAAATAAAACCTACAGCACCTGATATTCCTAGGTGGTCTCCCATCCAAGTACTAACCAGGACCGGCCCTGCTTAGCTTTCAAGATCAGACGAGATTGGTCTTGTTCAGGGTGGTGTGGCTGTAGGTATTGTTTGCCTACAGACCTACATCTCTTATACATCTCAACACTAGAATTGAAGGAAGCAGAAACAAGAGAGAAAAAAAACCGGAAAAAATAAAACCTACAGCACCTGGTATTCCTAGGTGGTCTCCCATTGAAGTACTGACCAGGTCTGGTCCTGCTTAGCTTCCAAGATCAGATGAGATTAGGCATGTTCAGGGTGGTTGACTGCAGGTATTACTTGCCTACTGACCTACATCTCTTATACATCTCAACACCAGAAATGAAGGAAGCAGGAACAAAAGAGAAAAAAAAACCTACAGCACCTGGTATTCCCAGGTGGTCTCCCATCCAAGTACTAATCAGGCCCAGCCCTGCTTAGCTTCCAAGATCAGACGAGTTTGGGCTTGTTCAGGGTGGTGTGGCCGTAGGTATTGCTTGCTCACTGACCAACATCTCTTATACATCTCAACAACAGCATTGCAGGAAGCAGGAACAAGGGAAAAAAAAACCGAAAAAAAAAAACCTACAGCACCTGGTATTCCAAAGTGGTCTCCCATCCAAGTACTAACCATGCCCACCCCTGCTTAGCTTCCAAGATCAGACAAAACTGGACTTATTCAGGGTGGTGTGCTGTTGGTATTGCTTGCCAACTGACCTACATCTCTTATACATCTCAACACCAGCATTGAAGGAAGCAGGAACAAGAAAGAATAAAAAACGAAAAAAAAAAAACCTACAGCACCTTGTATCCCCAAGTGGTCTCCCATCCAAGTACTAACCAGGGCAGGCCCTGTTTAGCTTCAAGGATCAGACAAGATTGGGCTTGTTCAGGGTGGTGTGGCTAAAGGTATTGTTTGCTTACTGACCTACATCTGTTATACATCTCAACACCAGCATTGAAGGAAGCAGGAACAAGAGAGAAAATAAAACGGAAAAAAAAAAACCTACAGCACCTGGTATTCCCAGGTGGTCTCCCATCCAAGTACTAACCAGGCCCGGCCCTGCTTAGCTTCCAAGATCAGACGAGATTGGGCATGTTCAGGGTGGTTGACTGTAGGTATTGCTTGTGTACTGACCAACATCTCTTATACATCTCAACACCGGCATTGAAGAAAGCAGAAACAAGAGAGAGAAAAAAAAACGAAAAAATAAAACCTACAGCACCTGGTATTCCCAGGTGCTCTCCCATCCAAGTACTAACCAGGCCCGGTCCTGCCTAGCTTTCAAAATTAGACAAGATTGGGCTTATTCAGGGTGTTGTGCTGTAGGTATTGCTTGCCTACTTACTGACCTACATCTCTTATACATCTCAACACGGACATTGAAGGAAGCAGGAACAAGTGAGAAAATAAAACGAAAAAATTAAACTACAGAACCTGGTATTTCCATTTGGTCTCCCATCCAAGTACTAACCAGGCCTGACCCTGCTTAGCTTTCAAGATCAGATGAGATTGGGCAAGTTCAGGGTGGATGACTGTAGGTATTGCTTACTTACTGACCTACATCTCTTATACATCTCAACACCAGCATTGGAGGAAGCAGGAACAAGAGAAAAAAAATAACGAAAAAAAAAAACAAACAGCACCTGGTATTCCCAAGTGGTCTCCCAACCAAGTACTATCCAGGCCTGGCCCTGCTTAACTTACAAGATCAGGCATGTTCAGGGTGGATTGGCTGTATGTATTGTTTGCCTTCTAACCTACATCTCTTATACATCTCAACATAGGCATTAAAGAAAGCAGGAACAAGAGAGAAAACAAAAACAAAAAAAAAAAACAACAGCACCTGGTATTCCAAGTTGGTCTCCCATCGAAGTACTGACCATGCCCAGTCCTGCTTAGCTTCCAAGATCAGACGAGATTGATCTTGTTCAGGGTAGCGTGGCTGTAGGTATTGCTTGCCTACTGACCAACATCTATTAAACATCTCAACACCAGCATTGAAGGAAGCAGGAACAAGAGAGAAAAAAAAACGAAAAAAAAAAAAACCCACAGCACCTGGTATTCCCAGGTGCTCTCCCATCCAAGTACTAACCAGGCCCGGCCCTGCTTTGCTTTCAAGATTAGATGAGCTTGGACTTGTTCAGGGTGGTGTGGCTGTAGGTTTTGCTTGCTTACTGACCTACATCTCTTATACATCTCAACACCGGCATTGAAGAAAGCAGAAACAAGAGAGAGAAAAAAACGAAAAAAAAATAAAACCTACAGCACCTGGTATTCCTAGGTGCTCTCCCATCCAAGTACTAACCAGGCCCGGTCCTGCTTAGCTTTCAAGATTAGACAAGATTGGGCTTATTCAGGGTGTTGTGCTGTAGGTTTTGCTTGCCTACTTACTGACCTACATCTCTTATACATCTCAACACGGACATTGAAGGAAGCAGGAACAAGAGAGAAAATAAAACGAAAAAAATAAACTACAGAACCTGGTATTTCCAGGTGGTCTCCCATCCAAGTACTAACCAGGCCTGGCCCTGCTTAGCTTTTAAGATCAGATGAGATTGGGCATGTTCAGGGTGGATGACTGTAGGTATTGCTTACTTACTGACCTACATCTCTTATACATCTCAACACCAGCATTGGAGGAAGCAGGAACAAGAGAAAAAAAATAACGAAAAAAACAAAAAACAAACAGCACCTGGTATTCCCAAGTGGTCTCCCAACCAAGTACTATCCAGGCCTGGCCCTGCTTAACTTCCAAGATAAGACGAGATTGGGCATGTTCAGGGTGGATTGGCTGTATGTATTGTTTGCCTACTAACCTACATCTCTTATACATCTCAACACCAGCATTGAAGGAAGCAGGAACAATAGAGAATAAAAAACGAAAAAAAACAAACCTACAGCACCTGGTATTCCCAGGTGGTCTCCCACCCAAGTACTAAACAGGCCCAGCCCTGCTTAGCTTCCAAGATCAGACGAGTTTGGGCTTGTTAAGGGTGGTGTGGCTGTAGGTATTGCTTGCTTACTGACCTACATCTCTTATACATCTCAACACCAGCATTGCAGGAAGCTGGAACACGCGAGATATAAAAACGAAAAAAAAAAACCTACGGCACCTTGTATTCCCAGGTGGTCTCCCATCCAAGTACTAACCAAGCCCAGTCCTGCTTAGCTTCCAAGATGAAATGAGATTGGGCACGTTCAGGGT